>NW_022279666.1:0-206696 GCF_009193385.2 Nasonia vitripennis
CACCACCTCCACGCTGTCTTCTACGCCGTCTACGACTATTGTTCTCGCAGACGCTCCTCTCCCTGCCATTGTTTGAATCAGACTGAAGCTTTAATCATAGAATCCTCTACTTTTATCGGAATATCTTATCTTCTTGGCACATATGCGTAATTCAATTTATCATCGGGAAAAACAGAGGTACGGGAAACGAAATTCATCCTCGGTCGACTGTTTCAAATCCAACAAAAGATAGCCATGAGCAGTTGACGTACTATCGAGATACGCTTCTTGTAAAAATTTTGGGTTTTCGGATATACTTGACGTGCTAGATATTGTATTTGCGAACGATCACGTGGATTTTTAAAAATAACGAGGTAATTTGCATTTAATGAGATATCGCGTTGACCAGCTCCTTTGTGAAAAAGATTTTGTGTAATAAAATTACACTTAAATTCTTGTGATGACTTCCCTTTGTAAATAAATCGAGAATAATGTTATTCGAAGATTCTCTCATTAAATCATCGATAATTAATAATTTTTTCTTTTCATTGTCTTGAGAATAATCTGAAGGTTGAGGTAATCCCTCGTGAATTCAACAATTTTTTTTCTACTCTCCCTACTACTACTACTACTACTTATACCTCCTGGAACAAAGTCTGTCTCATACGTAGACTGCCACTCGGCATAATAGAGTAATATCCGATCAAAAGTTACACTGCACATGAGTGGAAGATGTCGAAGAAACCTTTTGACAAAAACTGTTTTACCACATCCGTGGGTCCGCTAACGATACACGTAAACGGATGTTTGAATCGTATATCCATTTCGCCAAGTACTCACACACACACACACACACACTAGAGATTTACCTTAAATAAGCTTATGGCACGCGGACGGTCGGCGGCGGCGGCGGCGGCGGCGGCGGCGGCGGCGCGGCACGGCACACGTAAAAATAAGCTAATTTTACGTGTGCTGAATCACAAGCTGTTATTACCGCTGTTTAAGCTGATATTCGTGTCCAACAAGCTAAATAACACCGCGAGTAAGCTGAATTATGCGTTAAAACGAGCTAAATTTCCATAAGAAGCGTTCTCATCGATGACAGAAGCTATACTGAGGATATAAAAATGTGTTAGGGATCTTTTAAATGGGAAAATAAGGAAATTATATAAAAATCTATGTTTATTTTTTTATTTACAATAAATACATCCAAAAAGTTAATTATTCTTATATCCAAAAGGTAGGGACTTACGTGACGTAAGATATCGTCGTTTTTTCAATACAACACAACATGTTTTCGATTCTTCACGCGTTACAACTTCATGCATTTTAGTTCTTCTGATAGCTTTGAATTTTAAGCGTATTTTACTACATTCATCATTCATTTTTTCAGATTCGTGATCTTCGTTTGCAAAGGCATCGTTAATCAAATTCTTAATGCTATCAAAATTAATTTTTACACCGTTTGAGAAGTTTAATGAGATACCTTTTACTTTACAACATTCAATTTTATCATCTTTATTGGGTGTTACAGCTGTGTAAGCGTAAAACTTTGGTCCTCCCGAAACAAAATTACTTATATACGTATTCTCACCATAACCACAAAGTTCATCTGTCATATCGCCTAGTTTAGAGCCAATAAAAGGTTTATACTCATCCGGAGCATCGTCATGCGAAACAAATATACAGGAATCTGTGTCATAATAAAGAACACGATCACCCAACCTTCTCAAGTAATTATATAGTTCTAAACGTGCTTGAGCAGTCGTATAAGCCGCAATCACGACACTCGTATGCGGGGCAGGAGTGACAGCCTCATCCTTGTATTGCCAATTTACGTACAGTATCTCATCATTAATTGCTAATATATCATTAACATCTCTTTCCGGACAAGTAAGAAGTTTTAAAAGAGATTCACGTGATTTTACAACTTCAGTTTGTTTCAAATTACTCCGTTGTCCAAACTTACCCCAAAACGAATTCAAGCAGAGCTTAGCAACAGCTCGTAACCCTGAATTTTTTTCGATATTATTTTTATCCAAAGTTATACCCTCATCGAGTCTATACTGTTCAATGTATTGTAATTTAGTTGCATCGTCAGTACACCATGAGGGCCATCCGCTAGCCTCTTGCTTGATTTTTAAGAAAGTATTTACGTATTCGGCAAAAAGACCTCCGTTACCATCAATTTGATTATATTGTGTCATCTCATATTGCCAAATAATATAAATTTTCGTAATACCGTAACCGAGTTCAACAGCTTTACGCAACTCATCAGCAACCCAGGTGCCCGTGAATTCACGCATTTTTGGGTCTTCGTGATTGCAGTCACACTGCTGCATTTCTTCGCAGCATGAGCGGCAAAGAGCAAAAAGAAGACGTCCGTGCATTTTAATTGGTAAGAGTGGAATGTGTAGGTCGCGCGGTGGTAAGATACTACATTTAACTAATCCTTCAATATTGTTGAGATTATTGTTATTTCCCTGCGTTAATTCATTACAGTCTTCACCAATTAAAATTCGCGGATGTCCTACGGGAAATCGACCTCTTTTACACACGTACGGATAAAGAGAGCATATATCTGTATATTGAATTTTTTCGTTATTTCCGATCGCGTACTCAGTAACTATATTCTCCGTTCTACCTCCAAAAAAAGCATCGCGCGGATTCAACGTTATACGACTCATAAGAGGATGCCGTGTTACATATTCGTAGATTTCGCTATTCTCTGCCTTTATCCGATCAAAAGTACATTCCCATATCTCTCGAACTTCGTAACCCAGAGCTTTTATTTTTTGAATTTTCCGGAAAGTATTCTCGTACGACTCATCCATAGTTCTACCGTATGACATTATTTTATCTCGTCGTTTATTAAAGCAAATAGGACAACCGTGTGTGTAACACCCTTGATATTCAAAGACAATACCTTTAGCATTATCATTTTCCGGAGGTAAATAGCCATCTACACGAAACCCTTCAGGAAGCATAAATTCACGTGCTCTACCCGCGTGTATGATTTCCCGACCAATCTCACGTTCACACTGTAACAGCCATTGTATTGACTTTTGCGAATGATTATCAGCGCGTCGATATCCACCTGCTGGAATGATACCGATAGTTTTTTCGCGTAAGAAATTTTTTCTATACACAATGGAGCATGCAGAAGCTATTGTCGTTGCCTCTGTAAACGGACAAGTATTCCCGCACTTAATGAAAATTTTCCGAAAAGCCATGCATGCAAGTCTTAAAATTTCTACATCCATACGGCAATAATCGAGTATTTCACGTTGAAAATCAAACTCATAAGTATTTCGGTTCTCCTCATACCATGCAATAAACTTTTCCCTCTCAGACGTCGACATGGCATTAGGCGCATAGAACGATGCTTCGGGTAAAGCCCCAACATAATTTTGATTATCTAAAGTATTGAATAGATGAGGAAAATATCCTTTTTTGCTAGCTGGTGGTAGAGAAAAGGTTTGTGGTAAACCACTTAATTTCATGTGAAAATAGTTTAAGCTATCAATAAATTTTGTTCGCCCGCATTGAAGCATAATTATATTTTGTCCATTTAATATTACGTTCGGTACTATTGAGGTATTTTCAACGATTTCTCTCAAAATAAATTGCGCATCAAACCCACGAGAGTTATGAGCAATACAAATTATTTGACCGAAGGTAGTTTTCTCGCGTACTGTCAAACCTATTAATTGTTTAACTGGATCATCGCGAAATACATGCTCTCTTACACCACACGTATGGCATAGTATATTTATATTTTCATCATCCATGCAATCATCGCAAACCTGTTGAACAACACATAGATTTGGAATGTGTATTTTTATCTCTGCATGTTCACGGTAAGCAGAATCTTGACGCGTCTCAAAGTCATAAAAAATAAATAAGTTTTTCTTTGGGGATTTACGGTTAATCTGTGCGTTAACATTACGTCCAATGGGTTGAATATAACAGAGCTGATTTACATCATGTTTTTCGCGACATAAGTTGCACCAATTGATTCCACACTCGTGCTTCGACTTGTAGACATTAATTCGTTTGCAACACATATTACAAACTTTTACTACATCGCATATTTTTTTATTATTTTTTTTGTATGACCCATCTATTTTGTGACGCTCGAAACATATTTGTCCGTAAAATTCTCGGTTACATTCTACACACTTTATAATATCTATATTAGAATTACACGATGGTACACAAAAACACCTGTCACATTTGGCTGTACATCTATGCTCATCTACGTATTTATAGCTTTTATTACAATGTTCGCAGAAAAAACGATTGCGTGCAGCACCGGTTAAATTTAATATTGTATCGAAATGTCGCCTTCGCGCGTCGTACAACAGATTTATAACGTCAAAAGAATTTGAATTTAACAGAGGTCTTCCATCGTAAAAGGGCGGTTCTCCACTTCCAAAAGATAAACTATCGTATATTACAATAGCAATATTTTTTGTAACATAATACCGCTGATACATCTCTATTTCTCGTATACCGCACCCGTTTGCAGGAATTACGACGTTTGCATTAATAGTAAGGAGATTTGCGCGCTCTTTTTGCATACCACGTCTGCTATCTCTGACAATATTCCAAGTATCAATGGCTTCGTTTGAAAAGAATTTTTTATACATCATAAAAGCCTCCCCGACAATTAAAGCTCTCGGCAAACATAAATTATCGTTATTTCTTATAGATACAACCGATCTCTGAGCTAAGCTATCAACATTTATCCTCTTTCTACTTCCACCTCGGCCACCATTAGGTATATTAACAAGTGTTAATGTTAGAATAAAGCTCTCATCTATTTGAAAATCCTCATTACTCTGAGCTAATCCGCTTATTAAATTCCATAAATCATTGTAGAAAAAATTATTTACTAATCGTAAAGATAACCCACCCGGGCCTCGTGCAAAATTTAAACTTCTAACGGAGACACCAATCATGTCGTTTTCATTACATAGTGAAATTATATAAGAATAAATATCACGAATAACTAATTCCAACCAAAGTATCGGATTTATAGATCCATCCTCCGGTGGAGATCTTATTTTTAGCACAATACGTCTACCTTCTATTTTATACTTAGATATATAATGCGAATTTTGTTGGAAAATATCAAAACGATTACCAGGAGGCTGGATATCCTCATCTCCTTCCTCGTCGTCTGTTTCGCTTCTCTCCTCCTCCTCCTCCTCCTCCTCCTCCTCATCCTCGATGATCTCCTCCTCCTCCTCCTCTGACTCCTCACTGGGCTGATTATCCTCTTGTTCGTAGTCAGACAAATCATCATCATCATCATTATTGCTGCTTGAATTTTCAATTCTTCTTCTTTGTCCTCTACCAAGTTGAATAGAAAAATCGCTTTCATCGGCCTCGTAATCCTGCGATTCTACAGAAGTATTGGAGCTCGAAGATGATGTAGATAAGGGAAAAATGGTTGTAGAAGAAGAACATGACGAATCGTCAGAGTGATTATGCTCTGAAAAAATTTATTGAATACAAAATATTTGAATAACCTATTTTACACTTTTCTTATTTTTTAAATTATTCTTCTGGTGGTCCTGAAAAACTCTGCCCCAGGCGATTAAACACTTCAGGTAAATTTTCAGTGTCTAACAGTATGGAATTTTTATCTTTACAAGCATTGAAAAACCAACGTATTTCTTGTGCTCTTCGAACATACATGATACGCATGATATCTTGTTTCAAAGCCCTGGGGTACTTAGAAAATCCTTCGAGACCACGTCGAATAACTTAAATAATATTCAAAAGTAAGAATTTATTTCAAGAAAAATATATATTTAAATACAGCATAATACTCACGTTCATTAATTTGACGATCTCTTGGATTTCCCTGGTTAAAAAAATGCTCGGTGACAAATCCTTCAGCACTTCTTCTCGTGTACCGCATTTCTTCGGGTTCGACTGGTCGGGCTAAAAAGTCGAGGATTTGTTGCCGTCTTTTGACACATGGATGCTGCGAATACTCAATAATATTTTCGCTTTCATCAGCTGCTCGTTCCATCAAGCGCTGTAGAATATTATTAGCAGCAGCTATTGGCTCTGTACATGCGGCAAGAAGGTGGTCAACATTAGTCATACACTGAGAATCCCTATTGGCAGGTACATCTTCAGCCTCCTCCGCTCTAGCATCGTGGTTATTCTGTGCTCTCTCTACTGTGTCACCTTCCTCTTCCTCCTCCTCCTCCTCCTCCTCCTCCTCCTCCTCCATCGCCTCATTCACCTGAAGACGCACAGCTGCAGGCGCCGCAGCCATAGCTGCTGCTGCTGCTGCTTCTCTCGTTACGGCTTCGCTCTCCTCCTCCTCTCCGTGTGCATCGGCAGCGCTCACCCCCACCATTTCATCCGGTACAAACTGTACATCGGCTACAGCATACCCCGCTTGTGCTGTATCCTCCGTCTCACTTGCCTCTCTCTCTGCCTCCTCCTCCTCCTCCTCCACACCTTCATCCGATGATGTATGTTCAACATTCTCACTCGATGTGTATTCTGTAATATCATCTTCATCAGAGGTTACGTCGGCTAATAAATTTTCTAATGCTGAAATGTAAAAACAATTTTATGTTAAAAATACAGCGCTTACTTTTTATAATAAACGTTATATGTATTCGAAGGTAGTGATGCATACATCACATGAGTATTAAAATCTCTTTGATGTCAAATAAATTAAAACAAAATATTAACCGATATTTGATTACACATTTTTAATAAAAAAGCAAGAAGTACAGCGAGAAAAACAGTTGATTAAAAAAAAGTATTCTCACTGTCATAGATTATAGCGGATTTATATTCTATAATTTTATAATTATACGTTATATTACTGTAGTGATAGAGAGATACGCATTGCATGCTATGTAATATGACAGGTGTAAGAAGCTAATTTCCCTAGCGCTGAAGCAGACGATTTGAAAACACTACGTGTCATGCGTAGCAGTCGACGCGTTCTACGGTGAGAGCAGACGACACAGCGTTACGAATGTGTGTATGCGTGCACGCGCGGGTGAGTGAATGAAACAGAGCTTGTAGCAGCAGCAGCAGACGACGCTATCAGTTGTGGCAGCGTTTACCTCGTTGCCAAGTACAAGCGCTGTTTGATTTTTATTAATGACAACGCGATATAGTGCAGAAAAATTACAATCAATAAAAATGTACTCACCATTATTCTCTTCGAATGCTGTCATTAGCCGCGTCAACAAAGGTAAATGCGCAAAATTGTGTTGCATACAAAATTCTGCTGCGCATCGCACAGCTAAGTTGCATTTTTTAAAAATGACTCTATGAAGCTGTGCAATTTTCCGTGGCCCGCAGCATCGTAAAAGCCGTGTAAACTCACGGCATAATTGACACGCAACCATGCGTTTCACACGTAGACACCAGCTTCTTGTACACCTGCGTCTAACAACACTATTTGTTTGAAGATTGCCCGCGATGCGAAGCACTACAGTGCGTAAAGACTCCTCGGCTACGTTATACATGCTTGCGAGCTCTTGATTTAATGCAACTACTCTCATGACTACTGAGCTCCTGAGGTCAACGTAGGGTTTATATAGTATAAAAAACGTCTTGCTAGTGGGGGAATGTGTAGACTCGCACAACAGTATAAAACACAAAAAATAACATCCTGTGATAAGTTTTGCCTCAGCTATATCATTCGCGAGTATCAAAATTTCGTCGAATGTCACTTAAACCGTAAGAGGATCGAGTGATTCATAGGTATTATATTACCTACGCTCTCACAGGTCCAAGATGCATAACAATCTGAAATAATAATACCGTCGACGATTATCGCACGATACAAGACGGTTAAATCAATGCTCAATCACATTTAATAGCATTCGACTTCCTGTGCCATAGCGATTCTCACACAAACAGTATCAAGTATACAGTTCCGAGAATCCACGTGTTAATTACATTTGAGATTACTCTGAACCGTTGTTTTGTCACACTGATCCATTTTTTCCGCTTATAGGTATCGGGTGTAAAAACTCTTACCGTCGAGTAGGTACTAAGAATATCAAGTTCACGCTTAGAGCAATCGAGAGTCAAAGATCATGCTCTCTCTCTCTTTCTCACACACACGCACACACACACACACACACACACAATCGTAAAAAAGTATCCAGTGTTCGTCGAGCAGCAAGCAGTATCAACCACGTGTAGTTGTTTTCTCACACTCATTCATCTCCGCTGTATAGGTATCGCCTGCTAAGACTCATGGCGACAAGTGTATACTAAACAATATCGACTTTCTGCGAAGAGCACTTGAGAGTCAAAGGTTATGCTCTCTCGTGCTCGTAAAAAGTATCCCGTATCCGTCAAGCATTTCGCTGCACAATGCGTCAGCCAGCTCGTTCGGGTATCGGGTGTACGAGCACACGTGCGCTATCGAACAATAATCAACACAAAACTAAATTTTTCTCCTTCGTACCTCATTTTCCTCCTAGGCCCTACAGATGACTGCTTCGACTACAGTCGTCAGTACCAAGCCGATAGTAGTCGAAGCAAGATGTCAGTAAAAAGTGTCATGTTAAAGCAATTGGAGGAGAAATACGCTCTTTTAATATCGCGAATGCAGCGTGCTTCCCGCCTCATTCAGCAGCACCGTGACACATACGCGCAGCTGTATGAAGACTGCGAGGAAGTGAAGAGCGCGCTTCACGATTTGCGAAATTCACCATCGGTTGGACCGGTGAATTTGTATACAGCGAAGAGAGGTGACATGTGTGCAAAGTGCGCCCGGATAATGAACCGCATGACCAAGCGTACGCAGTGGTCATTCTGCACGGAGTGCAGAGCACGACGCTGCACAACGTGTAGCAGGAAGGAACTGCTGTGTTGCAGTTTAGATATAGTAAGGCGAAACGAGATGCAGGAGGCTCGCAATGAGGAGAAGATACAGCAGCAACAACAGGTAAGTCAATCAACGTACATATGACATTCCGCTTATGTATGATGTACATTTTTTTTTTTTTTTTTACACAGGTGGTGCAGCAAGTACATGCAGCTGAAGACGCTACGATGGAGATCGTGCCAAAAGACGAGGAGATTGATGTAGGCGAGGAGTTCCTCGAGTACTTTTCACCAGCATCACCCGATACTCCTTATGACAGAGGAGAGATCGTTAAGATAGAAGCAGGTCATGAAGAGGAGTCAGTCGTGATAGACTGATTAGTGTTAGTGTTTTTTAGTGTTATAGTGTTAGTGTGTGGCGCAAGTGCGTGAGCGCGCGTGTGTGTGTGAATGTGTGTGTGTGTGTGTGTGTGTGTGTGTGTGTGTATCTGTGTGTATGTGTGTGTATGTGTATGTGTGTGTGTGTGTATGCAGAAAAGCTTGGGCGTTAGAGAAAAAGAGAGAGGTAAAGCGTGTGCGTGAGAGAGCGATAGAGAGAAAAGAGAGAGAAAGAGAGAGTATGTGTGTGAGAAAGAGAAGGAAGAGAATGTGCGTGTAGGAGAGAGGGAGTGAAACGAGAGCTAGAAAGTGCGTGAGAAGGAAAGCATGTGCGTCGGGGACCGAAGGGTCGAGAGAGAGAGAGAGAGAGAGAGAGAGAGAGAGAGAGAGAGAGAGAGAGAGAGAGTGAGAGAGAGAGTGAGAGAGAGAGGAATAGAGAACGAGAGAGGGGGATAGAGAACGAGCGAAAAGAGCAGTGTAAGAAGGTAGCGTCCCTTCCTGCGTTAGCAGACGACACACGGTGTCACTGTGACGCACGCAGACGGTAATGCGAATGATACAACGTGTCATGAAAGTGTATGTGTGTGTGTGTGTGTGTGTGTGTGTGTGTGTGTGTGTGTGTGTGTGAGTGTGTGTGTGTCTGTGTGTGTGCTCGCGTAAGTGTACGTATGTGTACACATGTGTGCTTGCATTTACATTTGTTTATAATAATAAAAACCATGATACATTGCAAGAAATGAATTTTTTATTTACTAACTTGATATGTGGAGACAACAAATGACATCATTACTATTGTATCTTTATCTTATCAATGTAAACAAATCTTTATTTCCTGTTTTCATAATAAAAAAGTATCATCATGGATTATTATTGTGGTAAAGATATCTTCTTTGTTTATGTAAACATGATATCTTTATCTGTATAAACACGAGACCTTATCTTTATGACTTGTTTACATTGATAAGATAAGGATGCGCCTATTGTTTATTATTGTGGTAAAGATATCTTGTTTGTTTATGTAAACATGATATCTTTATCTGTATAAACATGATACCCTTATCTATAAACATGATACCTTATCTTTATGACTTGTTTACATTGATAAGATTAGGATGCGCCTATTGCTTATTATTGTGGTAAAGATATCTTGTTTGTTTATGTAAACATGATATCTTTATCTGTATAAACATGATACCCTTATCTATAAACATGATACCTTATCTTTATGACTTGTTTACATTGATAAGATAAGCATGCGCCAGTGATGACGTCATTTGTTATGTCTCCCCATAACGGTTTACTTACTACTCACGCCAGTTGTAACTAGAATTTTATGTGCTTGACACCTAGCTATATGCAAGTAGCTTTTATAATAATAATACACATAAGATCCACGCTGAGAAAAAGATGTCGCTCCTTAAACTCAAAAGTATTAGGGTCCACGACAAGATGGCGGCCACAGTAAGGCATTTTTCAGCAGAATGCGAAGGTCGAAAGTATACTATTTGGCTTACAAAAATCTCTCACGTCAGTTGTAACTACAATTTTATAGTTGACTCCTAGCTATATGCAAGTAGCTTTTATAAAAATAATACACATAAGATCCACGCTGAGGAAAAGATGTCGCTCCTTAAAATCAAAAGTATTAGGGTCCACGAGAAGATGGCGGCCATAGTAAGGCATTTTTCGGCAGAATGCGAGGGTCGAAATTCTAGACTTTGGCTTACTGGCTTCCCTGACGCCAGTTGTAACTACAATTTTATGTGCTTGACTCCTAGCTATATGCAAGTAGCTTTTATAATAATAATGCACATAAGATCCACGCCGAGAAAAAGATGTCGCTCCTTAAACTCAAAAGTATTAGGGTCCACGACAAGATGGCGGCCACAGTAAGGCATTTTTCGGCAGAATGCGGGGGTCGAAAGTCTAGACTTTTGGCTTACTGGCTTCTCACAGGCCAGTTGTAACTACAATTTTATGTTCTTGACTCCTAGCTATATCCAAGTAGCTGAGGAAAAGATGTCGCTCCTTAAACTCAAAAGTATTAGGTTCCATGAGAAGATGGCGGCCATAGTAAGGCATTTTTGGGAAGAATGCGAGGGTCGAAAGACTAGACTTTGGCTGACTGGCTTACCTGATGCCAGTTGTAACTACAATTTTATAGTTGACTCCTAGTTATATGCAAGTAGCTTTTATAAAAATAATACACATAAGATCCACGCTAAGGAAAAGATGTCGGTCCTTAAAATCAAAAGTATTAAGGTCATCGAGAAGATGGCGGCCATAGTAAGGCATTTTTCGGCAGAATGCGAGGGTCGAAAGTCTAGACTTTTGGCTTACTGGCTTCTCACACGCCAGTTGTAACTACAATTTTATGTGCTTGACTCCTAGCTATATGCAAGTAGCTTTTATAATAATAATACACATAAGATCCACGCTGAGAAAAAGATGTCGCTCATTAAACTCAAAAGTATTAGGGTCCACGACAAGATGGCGGCCACAAGGCATTTTTGTGTAAGGCATTTTTCGGCAGAATGCGGGGGTCGAATGTCTAGACTTTTGGCTTACTGGCTTCTCACACGCCAGTTGTAACTACAATTTTATGTGCTTGACTCCTAGCTATATGCAAGTAGCTTTTATAATAATAATACACATAAGATCCACGCTGAGAAAAAGATGTTGCTCCTTAAACTCAAAAGTATTAGGGTCCACGACAAGATGGCGGCCACAGTAAGGCATTTTTCGGCAGAATTCGGGGGTCGAAAGTCTAGACTTTTGGCTTACTGGCTTCTCACACGCCAGTTGTAACTACAATTTTATGTGCTTGACTCCTAGCTATATGCAAGTAGCTGAGAAAAAGATGTCGCTCCTTAAACTCAAAAGTATTAGGTTCCATGAGAAGATGGCGGCCATAGTAAGGCATTTTTGGGAAGAATGCGAGGGTCGAAAGACTAGACTTTGGCTGACTGGCTTACCTGACGCCAGTTGTAACTACAATTTTATAGTTGACTCCTAGTTATATGCAAGTAGCTTTTATAAAAATAATACACATAAGATCCACGCTAAGGAAAAGATGTCGGTCCTTAAAATCAAAAGTATTAAGGTCATCGAGAAGATGGCGGCCATAGTAAGGCATTTTTCGGCAGAATGCGAGGGTCGAAAGTCTAGACTTTGGCTGACTGGCTTACCTGACGCCAGTTGTAACTACAATTTTATAGTTGACTCCTAGTTATATGCAAGTAGCTTTTATAAAAATAATACACATAAGATCCACGCTAAGGAAAAGATGTCGGTCCTTAAAATCAAAAGTATTAAGGTCATCGAGAAGATGGCGGCCATAGTAAGGCATTTTTCGGCAGAATGCGAGGGTCGAAAGTCTAGACTTTTGGCTTACTGGCTTCTCACACGCCAGTTGTAACTACAATTTTATGTGCTTGACTCCTAGCTATAAGCAAGTAGCTTTTATAATAATAATACACATAAGATCCACGCTGAGAAAAAGATGTCGCTCATTAAACTCAAAAGTATTAGGGTCCACGACAAGATGGCGGCCACAAGGCATTTTTGTGTAAGGCATTTTTCGGCAGAATGCGGGGGTCGAATGTCTAGACTTTTGGCTTACTGGCTTCTCACACGCCAGTTGTAACTACAATTTTATGTGCTTGACTCCTAGCTATATGCAAGTAGCTTTTATAATAATAATACACATAAGATCCACGCTGAGAAAAAGATGTTGCTCCTTAAACTCAAAAGTATTAGGGTCCACGACAAGATGGCGGCCACAGTAAGGCATTTTTCGGCAGAATTCGGGGGTCGAAAGTCTAGACTTTTGGCTTACTGGCTTCTCACACGCCAGTTGTAACTACAATTTTATGTGCTTGACTCCTAGCTATAAGCAAGTAGCTTTTATAATAATAATACACATAAGATCCACGCTGAGAAAAAGATGTCGCTCATTAAACTCAAAAGTATTAGGGTCCACGACAAGATGGCGGCCACAAGGCATTTTTGTGTAAGGCATTTTTCGGCAGAATGCGGGGGTCGAATGTCTAGACTTTTGGCTTACTGGCTTCTCACACGCCAGTTGTAACTACAATTTTATGTGCTTGACTCCTAGCTATATGCAAGTAGCTTTTATAATAATAATACACATAAGATCCACGCTGAGAAAAAGATGTTGCTCCTTAAACTCAAAAGTATTAGGGTCCACGACAAGATGGCGGCCACAGTAAGGCATTTTTCGGCAGAATTCGGGGGTCGAAAGTCTAGACTTTTGGCTTACTGGCTTCTCACACGCCAGTTGTAACTACAATTTTATGTGCTTGACTCCTAGCTATATGCAAGTAGCTGAGAAAAAGATGTCGCTCCTTAAACTCAAAAGTATTAGGGTGCACGAGAAGATGGCGGCCATAGTAAAGCATTTTTCGGCAGAATGCGAGGGTCGAAAGTCTAGACTTTGGCTTACTGGCTTACCTGACGACAGTTGTAACTACAATTTTATCTGCTTGACTCCTAGTTATATGCAAGTAGCTTTTATAAAAATAATACACATAAGATCCACGCTAAGGAAAAGATGTCGGTCCTTAAAATCAAAAGTATTAAGGTCATCGAGAAGATGGCGGCCATAGTAAGGCATTTTTCGGCAGAATGCGAGGGTCGAAAGTCTAGACTTTTGGCTTATTGGCTTCTCACACGCCAGTTGTAACTACAATTTTATAGTTGACTCCTAGTTATATGCAACTAGCTTTTATAAAAATAATACACATAAGACCCACGCTGAGGAAAAGATGTCGCTCCTTAAACTCAAATGTATTAGGGTCCACGAGAAGATGGCGGCCATAGTAAGGCATTTTTCGGCAGAATGCGGGGGTCGAAAGTCTAGACTTTGGCTTACTGGCTTACCTGACGCCAGTTGTAACTACAATTTTATAGTTGACTCCTAGTTATATGCAAGTAGCTTTTATAAAAATAATACACATAAGACCCACGCTGAGGAAAATAGGTCGCTCCTTAAACTCAAAAGTATTAGGGTCCACGACAAGATGGCGGCCATAGTAAGGCATTTTTCGGCAGAGTGCGGGGGTCGAAAGTCTAGACTTTTGGCTTACTGGCTTCTCACACGCCAGTTGTAACTAGAATTTTATGTGCATGACACCTAGCTATATGCAAGTAGCTTTTATAATAATAATACACATAAGATCCACGCTGAGAAAAAGATGTCGCTCCTTAAACTCAAAAGTATTAGAGTCCACGTCAAGATGGCGGCCATAGTAAGGCATTTTTCGGCAGATGCAAGGGTCGAAAGTCTAGACTTTTGGCTTACTGGCTTCTCACACGCCAGTTGTAACTAGAATTTTATGTGCTTGACACCTAGCTATATGCAAGTAGATTTTATTATTATATAATAATAATACACATAAGATCCACGCTGAGAAAAAGATGTCGCTCCTTAAACTCAAAAGTATTAGGGTCCACGACAAGATGGCGGCCACAGTAAGGCATTTTTCAGCAGAATGCGAAGGTCGAAAGTATACTATTTGGCTTACAAAAATCTCTCACGTCAGTTGTAACTACAATTTTATAGTTGACTCCTAGCTATATGCAAGTAGCTTTTATAAAAATAATACACATAAGATCCACGCAGAGGAAAAGATGTCGCTCCTTAAAATCAAAAGTATTAGGGTCCACGAGAAGATGGCGGCCATAGTAAGGCATTTTTCGGCAGAATGCGAGGTTCGAAATTCTAGACTTTGGCTTACTGGCTTCCCTGACGCCAGTTGTAACTACAATTTTATGTTCTTGACTCCTAGCTATATCCAAGTAGCTGAGGAAAAGATGTCGCTCCTTAAACTCAAAAGTATTAGGTTCCATGAGAAGATGGCGGCCATAGTAAGGCATTTTTGGGAAGAATGCGAGGGTCGAAAGACTAGATTTTGGCTTACTGGCTTACCTGACGCCAGTTGTAACTACAATTTTATAGTTGGCTCCTAGTTATATGCAAGTAGCTTTTATAAAAATAATACACATAAGATCCACGCTAAGGAAAAGATGTCGCTCCTTAAACTCCAAAGTATTAGGGTCCACGACAAGATGGCGGCCACAGTAAGGCATTTTTCGGCAGAATGCGGGGGTCGAAAGTCTAGACTTTTGGCTTACTGGCTTCTCACAGGCCAGTTGTAACTACAATTTTATGTTCTTGACTCCTAGCTATATCCAAGTAGCTGAGGAAAAGATGTCGCTCCTTAAACTCAAAAGTATTAGGTTCCATGAGAAGATGGCGGCCATAGTAAGGCATTTTTGGGAAGAATGCGAGGGTCGAAAGACTAGACTTTGGCTGACTGGCTTACCTGACGCCAGTTGTAACTACAATTTTATAGTTGACTCCTAGTTATATGCAAGTAGCTTTTATAAAAATAATACACATAAGATCCACGCTAAGGAAAAGATGTCGGTCCTTAAAATCAAAAGTATTAAGGTCATCGAGAAGATGGCGGCCATAGTAAGGCATTTTTCGGCAGAATGCGAGGGTCGAAAGTCTAGACTTTTGGCTTACTGGCTTCTCACACGCCAGTTGTAACTACAATTTTATGTGCTTGACTCCTAGCTATATGCAAGTAGCTTTTATAATAATAATACACATAAGATCCACGCTGAGAAAAAGATGTCGCTCATTAAACTCAAAAGTATTAGGGTCCACGACAAGATGGCGGCCACAGTAAGGCATTTTTCGGCAGAATGCGGGGGTCGAAAGTCTAGACTTTGGCTTACTGGCTTACCTGACGCCAGTTGTAACTACAATTTTATAGTTGACTCCTAGTTATATGCAAGTAGCTTTTATAAAAATAATACACATAAGACCCACGCTGAGGAAAATAGGTCGCTCCTTAAACTCAAAAGTATTAGGGTCCACGACAAGATGGCGGCCATAGTAAGGCATTTTTCGGCAGAGTGCGGGGGTCGAAAGTCTAGACTTTTGGCTTACTGGCTTCTCACACGCCAGTTGTAACTAGAATTTTATGTGCATGACACCTAGCTATATGCAAGTAGCTTTTATAATAATAATACACATAAGATCCACGCTGAGAAAAAGATGTCGCTCCTTAAACTCAAAAGTATTAGAGTCCACGTCAAGATGGCGGCCATAGTAAGGCATTTTTCGGCAGATGCAAGGGTCGAAAGTCTAGACTTTTGGCTTACTGGCTTCTCACACGCCAGTTGTAACTAGAATTTTATGTGCTTGACACCTAGCTATATGCAAGTAGTTTTTATAATAATAATACACATAAGATCCACGCTGAGAAAAAGATGTCGCTCCTTAAACTCAAAAGTATTAGGGTCCACGACAAGATGGCGGCCACAGTAAGGCATTTTTCAGCAGAATGCGAAGGTCGAAAGTATACTATTTGGCTTACAAAAATCTCTCACGTCAGTTGTAACTACAATTTTATAGTTGACTCCTAGCTATATGCAAGTAGCTTTTATAAAAATAATACACATAAGATCCACGCTGAGGAAAAGATGTCGCTCCTTAAAATCAAAAGTATTAGGGTCCACGAGAAGATGGCGGCCATAGTAAGGCATTTTTCGGCAGAATGCGAGGTCGAAATTCTAGACTTTGGCTTACTGGCTTCCCTGACGCCAGTTGTAACTACAATTTTATGTTCTTGACTCCTAGCTATATCCAAGTAGCTGAGGAAAAGATGTCGCTCCTTAAACTCAAAAGTATTAGGTTCCATGAGAAGATGGCGGCCATAGTAAGGCATTTTTGGAAGAATGCGAGGGTCGAAAGACTAGATTTTGGCTTACTGGCTTACCTGACGCCAGTTGTAACTACAATTTATAGTTGGCTCCTAGTATATGCAAGTAGCTTTTATAAAAATAATACACATAAGATCCACGCTAAGGAAAAGATGTCGCTCCTTAAACTCCAAAGTATTAGGGTCCACGACAAGATGGCGGCCACAGTAAGGCATTTTTCGGCAGAATGCGGGGGTCGAAAGTCTAGACTTTTGGCTTACTGGCTTCTCACAGGCCAGTTGTAACTACAATTTTATGTTCTTGACTCCTAGCTATATCCAAGTAGCTGAGGAAAAGATGTCGCTCCTTAAACTCAAAAGTATTAGGTTCCATGAGAAGATGGCGGCCATAGTAAGGCATTTTTGGGAAGAATGCGAGGGTCGAAAGACTAGACTTTGGCTTACTGGCTTACCTGACGCCAGTTGTAACTACAATTTTATAGTTGACTCCTAGTTATATGCAAGTAGCTTTTATAAAAATAATACACATAAGATCCACGCTAAGGAAAAGATGTCGGTCCTTAAAATCAAAAGTATTAAGGTCATCGAGAAGATGGCGGCCATAGTAAGGCATTTTTCGGCAGAATGCGAGGGTCGAAAGTCTAGACTTTTGGCTTACTGGCTTCTCACACGCCAGTTGTAACTACAATTTTATGTGCTTGACTCCTAGCTATATGCAAGTAGCTTTTATAATAATAATACACATAAGATCCACGCTGAGAAAAAGATGTCGCTCATTAAACTCAAAAGTATTAGGGTCCACGACAAGATGGCGGCCACAGTAAGGCATTTTTCGGCAGAATGCGGGGTCGAAAGTCTAGACTTTGGCTTACTGGCTTCCTGACGCCAGTTGTAACTACAATTTTATAGTTGACTCCTAGTTATATGCAAGTAGCTTTTATAAAATAATACACATAAGATCCACGCTGAGGAAAAAGGTCGCTCCTTAAACTCAAAAGTATTAGGGTCCACGACAAGATGGCGGCCATAGTAAGGCATTTTTCGGCAGATGCGGGGGTCGAAAGTCTAGACTTTTGGCTTACTGGCTTCTCACACGCCAGTTGTAACTAGAATTTTATGTGCTGACTCCTAGCTATATGCAAGTAGCTTTTATAATAATAATACACATAAGATCCACGCTGAGAAAAAGATGTCGCTCCTTAAACTCAAAAGTATTAGAGTCCACGTCAAGATGGCGGCCATAGTAAGGCATTTTTCGGCAGATGCAAGGGTCGAAAGTCTAGACTTTTGGCTTACTGGCTTCTCACACGCCAGTTGTAACTAGAATTTTATGTGCTTGACTCCTAGCTATATGCAAGTAGCTTTTTATAAATAATAATACACATAAGATCCACGCTGAGAAAAAGATGTCGCTCCTTAAACTCAAAAGTATTAGGGTCCACGACAAGATGGCGGCCACAGTAAGGCATTTTTCAGCAGAATGCGAAGGTCGAAAGTATACTATTTGGCTTACAAAAATCTCTCACGTCAGTTGTAACTACAATTTTATAGTTGACTCCTAGCTATATGCAAGTAGCTTTTATAAAATAATACACATAAGATCCACGCTGAGGAAAAGATGTCGCTCCTTAAAATCAAAAGTATTAGGGTCCACGAGAAGATGGCGGCCATAGTAAGGCATTTTTCGGCAGAATGCGAGGGTCGAAATTCTAGACTTTGGCTTACTGGCTTCCCTGACGCCAGTTGTAACTACAATTTTATGTGCTTGACTCCTAGCTATATGCAAGTAGCTGAGGAAAAGATGTCGCTCGTTAAACTCAAAAGTATTAGGGTCCATGAGAAGATGGCGGCCATAGTAAGGCATTTTTGGGAAGAATGCGAGGGTCGAAAGACTAGATTTTGGCTTACTGGCTTACCTGACGCCAGTTGTAACTACAATTTTATAGTTGACTCCTAGTTATATGCAAGTAGCTTTTATAAAAATAATACACATAAGATCCACGCTAAGGAAAAGATGTCGCTCCTTAAACTCCAAAGTATTAGGGTCCACGACAAGATGGCGGCCACAGTAAGGCATTTTTCGGCAGAATGCGGGGGTCGAAAGTCTAGACTTTTGGCTTACTGGCTTCTCACAGGCCAGTTGTAACTACAATTTTATGTTCTTGACTCCTAGCTATATCCAAGTAGCTGAGGAAAAGATGTCGCTCCTTAAACTCAAAAGTATTAGGTTCCATGAGAAGATGGCGGCCATAGTAAGGCATTTTTGGGAAGAATGCGAGGGTCGAAAGACTAGACTTTGGCTTACTGGCTTACCTGACGCCAGTTGTAACTACAATTTTATAGTTGACTCCTAGTTATATGCAAGTAGCTTTTATAAAAATAATACACATAAGATCCACGCTAAGGAAAAGATGTCGGTCCTTAAAATCAAAAGTATTAGGTCATCGAGAAGATGGCGGCCATAGTAAGGCATTTTTCGGCAGAATGCGAGGGTCGAAAGTCTAGACTTTTGGCTTACTGGCTTCTCACACGCCAGTTGTAACTACAATTTTATGTGCTTGACTCCTAGCTATATGCAAGTAGCTTTTATAATAATAATACACATAAGATCCACGCTGAGAAAAAGATGTCGCTCATTAAACTCAAAAGTATTAGGGTCCACGACAAGATGGCGGCCATAGTAAGGCATTTTTCGGCAGAATGCGGGGTCGAAAGTCTAGACTTTGGCTTACTGGCTTACTGACGCCAGTTGTAACTACAATTTTATGTTGACTCCTAGTATATGCAAGTAGCTTTTATAAAATAATACACATAAGATCCACGCTAAGAAAAGATGTCGTCCTTAAATCAAAAGTATTAGGTCACGAGAAGATGGCGGCCATAGTAAGGCATTTTTCGGCAGAATGCGAGGGTCGAAAGTCTAGACTTTGGCTTACTGGCTTACCTGACGCAGTTGTAACTACAATTTTATTGCTTACTCCTAGTTATATGCAAGTAGCTTTTATAAAAATAATACACATAAGATCCACGCTAAGGAAAAGATGTCGTCCTTAAAATCAAAAGTATTAGGTCCACGACAAGATGGCGGCCACAGTAAGGCATTTTTCAGCAGAATGCGAAGGTCGAAAGTATACTATTTGGCTTACAAAAATCTCTCACGTCAGTTGTAACTACAATTTTATAGTTGACTCCTAGCTATATGCAAGTAGCTTTTATAAAATAATACACATAAGATCCACGCTGAGGAAAAGATGTCGCTCCTTAAATCAAAAGTATTAGGGTCCACGAGAAGATGGCGGCCATAGTAAGGCATTTTTCGGCAGAATGCGAGGTTCGAAATTCTAGACTTTGGCTTACTGGCTTCCCCGACGCCAGTTGTAACTACAATTTTATGTGCTTGACTCCTAGCTATATGCAAGTAGCTTTTATAATAATAATGCACATAAGATCCACGCCGAGAAAAAGATGTCGCTCCTTAAACTCAAAAGTATTAGGGTCCACGACAAGATGTAGGCATTTTTCGGCAGAATGCGAGGGTCGAAAGTCTAGACTTTGGCTTACTGGCTTCCCTACGCCAGTTGTAACTACAATTTTATGTGCTTGACTCCTAGCTATATGCAAGTAGCTGAGGAAAAGATGTCGCTCCTTAAACTCAAAAGTATTAGGTCCATGAGAAGATGGCGGCCATAGTACGGCATTTTTGGGAAGAATGCGAGGGTCGAAAGACTAGACTTTGGCTTACTGGCTTACCTGACGCCAGTTGTAACTACAATTTTATAGTTGACTCCTAGTATATGCAAGTAGCTTTTATAAAATAATACACATAAGATCCACGCTAAGGAAAAGATGTCGCTCCTTAAACTCCAAAGTATTAGGGTCCACGACAAGATGGCGGCCACAGTAAGGCATTTTTCGGCAGAATGCGGGGTCGAAAGTCTAGACTTTTGGCTTACTGGCTTCTCACAGGCCAGTTGTAACTACAATTTTATGTTCTTGACTCCTAGCTATATCCAAGTAGCTGAGGAAAAGATGTCGCTCCTTAAACTCAAAAGTATTAGGTTCCATGAGAAGATGGCGGCCATAGTAAGGCATTTTTGGAGAATGCGAGGGTCGAAAGACTAGATTTGGCTTACTGGCTTACCTGACGCCAGTTGTAACTACAATTTTATAGTTGGCTCCTAGTTATATGCAAGTAGCTTTTATAAAAATAATACACATAAGATCCACGCTAAGGAAAAGATGTCGCTCCTTAAATCAAAAGTATTAGGGTCATGAGAGATGGCGGCCATAGTAAGGCATTTTTGGAAGAATGCGAGGGTCGAAAGACTAGACTTTGGCTTACTGGCTTCTACGCCAGTTGTAACTAAATTTTATAGTTGACTCCTAGTATATGCAAGTAGCTTTTATAAATAATACACATAAGATCCACGCTAGGAAAAGATGTCGCTCCTTAAACTCAAAGTATTAGGGTCCACGACAAGATGGCGGCCACAGTAAGGCATTTTTCGGCAGAATGCGGGGGTCGAAAGTCTAGACTTTTGGCTTACTGGCTTCTCACAGGCCAGTTGTAACTACAATTTTATGTTCTTGACTCCTAGCTATATCCAAGTAGCTGAGGAAAAGATGTCGCTCCTTAAACTCAAAAGTATTAGGTTCCATGAGAAGATGGCGGCCATAGTAAGGCATTTTGGGAAGAATGCGAGGGTCGAAAGACTAGACTTTGGCTTACTGGCTTACCTGACCCAGTGTAACTACAATTTATAGTTGACTCCCAGTTATATGCAAGTAGCTTTTATAAAAATAATACACATAAGATCCACGCTAGGAAAGATGTCGTCCTTAAATCAAAAGTATTAGGTCACGAGAAGATGGCGGCCATAGTAAGGCATTTTTCGGCAGAATGCGAGGGGTCGAAAGTCTAGACTTTTGGCTTACTGGCTTCTCACACGCCAGTTGTAACTACAATTTTATTGCTTGACTCCTAGCTATAAGCAAGTAGCTTTTATAATAATAATACACATAAGATCCACGCTGAGAAAAAGATGTCGCTCCTTAAACTCAAAAGTATTAGGGTCCACGACAAGATGGCGGCCATGTGTAAAGCATTTTTTTCCGGCAGAATGCGGGGGTCGAAATGTCTAGACTTTGGCTTACTGGCTTCTCACACGCCAGTTGTAACTACAATTTTATGTGCTTGACTCCTAGCTATATGCAAGTAGCTTTTATAAATAATAAACACATAAGATCCACGCTGAGAAAAAGATGTTTGCTCCTTAAACTCAAAAGTATTAGGGTCCACGACAAGATGGCGGCCACAGTAAGGCATTTTTCGGCAGAATTCGGGGTCGAAAGTCTAGACTTTTGGCTTACTGGCTTCTCACGCCAGTTGTAACTACAATTTTATGTGCTTGACTCCTAGCTATATGCAAGTAGCTGAGAAAAAAGATGTCGCTCCTTAAACTCAAAAGTATTAGGTTCCATGAGAAGATGGCGGCCATAGTAAGGCATTTTTGGGAAGATGCGGGGTCGAAAGACTAGACTTTGGCTGAACTGGCTTACCAGACGCCAGTTTGTAACTACAATTTTATAGTTGACTCCTAGTTATATGCAAGTAGCTTTTATAAAAATAATACACATAAGATCCACGCTAAGGAAAAGATGTCGGTCCTTAAAATCAAAAAGTATTAAGGTCATCGAGAAGATGGCGGCCATAGTAAGGCATTTTTCGGCAGAATGCGAGGGTCGAAAGTCTAGACTTTTGGCTTACTGGCTTCTCACACGCCAGTTGTAACTACAATTTTATGTGCTTGACTCCTAGCTATAAGCAAGTAGCTTTTATAATAATAATACACATAAGATCCACGCTGAGAAAAAGATGTCGCTCATTAAACTCAAAAGTATTAGGGTCCACGACAAGATGGCGGCCACAAGGCATTTTTGTGTAAGGCATTTTCGGCAGATGCGGGGTCGAAATGTCTAGACTTTGGCTTACTGGCTTCTCACACGCCAGTTGTAACTACAATTTTATGTGCTTGACTCCTAGCTATATGCAAGTAGCTTTTATAATAATAATACACATAAGATCCCGCTGAGAAAAAGATGTTGCTCCTTAAACTCAAAAGTATTAGGGTCCACGACAAGATGGCAGCCACAGTAAGGCATTTTCGGCAGGAAATGCGAGGTCGAAAGTCACAGACTTTGGCTTACTGGCTTACCTGACGACAGTTGTAACTACAATTTTATCTGCTTGACTCCTAGTTATATGCAAGTAGCTTTATAAAAATAATACACATAAGATCCACGCTAAGGAAAAGATGTCGGTCCTTAAAATCAAAGTATTAAGGTCATCGAGAAGATGGCGGCCATAGTAAGGCATTTTTCGGCAGAATGCGAGGTCGAAAGTCTGGGCTTTTGGCTTGTGGCTTCTCACACGCCAGTTGTAACTACAATTTTATAGTTGACTCCTAGTTATATGCAACTAGCTTTATAAAATAAATACATAAGACCCACGCTGAGGAAAAGATGTCATCCTTAAACTCAAATGTATTAGGGTCCACACGAAGAAGATGGCGGCCATAGTAAAGGCATTTTCGGCAGAATGCGGGGGTCGAAAGTCTGGGCACAGTACTGGCTTCTCACACGCCAGTTATGGCACAATTTTATGCTTGACTCCTAGCTATATGCAAGTAGCTTTTATAATAATAATACACATAAGATCACGCTGAAGAAAAGATGTTTGCTCCTTAAACTCAAAGTATTGGGGTCCACGACAAGATGGCGGCCACAGTAAGGCATTTTTCAGCCCAGGGGTCGGGGGTCAGTCTAGACACGGCTTACTGGCTTCTCACACGCCAGTTGTAGCTACAATTTATGTGCTTGACTCCTAGCTATATGCAAGTAGCTGAGAAAAGATGTCGCTCCTTAAACTCAAAAGTATTAGGTTCCATGAGAAGATGGCGGCCATAGTAAGGCATTTTTGGGAAGAATGCGAGGGTCGAAAGACTAGACTTTGGCTGACAAGCACCTGACGCCAGTTGTAACTACAATTTTATAGTTGACTCTAGTTATATGCAAGTAAGCTTTATAAAATAATACACACATAAGATCCACGCTAAAGAACTCGGTCCTTAAAATCAAAAGTATTAAGGTCATCCGAGAAGATAGCGGCCATAGTAAGGCATTTTTTCGGCGAAGTGCGAGGTCAGTCTGAACTTTTGGCTTACTGGCTTCTCACACGCCAGTTGTAACTACAATTTTATGTGACTCTCTAGCTATAAGCAAGTAGCTTTTTATAATAATAATACATAAAGATCCACGCTGAGAAAAAGATGTCGCTCATTAAACTCAAAAGTATTAGGGTCCACGACAAGATGGCGGCCACAAGGCATTTTGTGTAAGGCATTTTCGGCAAATGCGGGGTCGAATATGCAGACTTTTGACACTGGCTTCTCACGCCAGTTGTAACTACAATTTTATGTGCTTGACTCTAGCTATATGCAAGTAGCTTTTATAATAATAATACACATAAGATCCACGCTGAGAAAAGATGTTGTTCCATGCAAACTCAAAAGTATTAGGGTCCACGACAGATGGCGGCCACAGTAAGGCATTTTTCGGCAGAATTCGGGGGTCGAAGGTCTAGACTTTTGGCTTACTGGCTTCTCACACGCCAGTTGTAACTACAATTTTATGTGCTTGACTCCTAGCTATATGCAAGTAGCTGAGAAAAGATGTCGCTCCTTAAACTCCAAAAGTATTAGGGTGCACGAGGAAGATGGCGGCCATAGTAAAGAATTTTTCGGCCAGAATGCGAGGGTCGAAAGTCCTGAACTTTGGCTTACTGAAGCTTACCTGACGACAGTTATGGCGCTACAATTTTATCTGCTTGACTCCTAGTTATATACAAGTAGCTTTTATAAAAATAATACACATAAGATCCACGCTAAGGAAAAAGATGTCGGTCCTTAAAATCAAAGTATTAAGATCTCGAAGATGGCGGCCATAGTAAAGGCATTTTTCGGCCCAGAATGCAGTCGAAGTCTAGACTTTTGGCTTATTGGCTTCTCACACGCCAGTTGTAGCTACAATTTTATAGTTGACTCCTAGTTATATGCAACTAGCTTTTTATAAAATAATACATAAGACCCACGCTGAGGAAAAGATGTCGCTCCTTAAACTCAAGCCATTAGGGTCCACGAGAAGATGGCGGCCATAGTAAAAGGCATTTTTTCGGCAGAATGCGAGGGGTCAAAGTCTAGACTTTGGCTTACTACAGCTTTTGACGCCAGTTGTAACTACAATTTTATAGTTGACTCCTAGTTATATGCAAAGTAGCTTTTATAAAAATAATACACATAAGACCCACGCGCTGAGGAAAATAGGTCATCCTTAAACTCAAAAGTATTGGTCCACGACAAGAGATGGCAGCCATAGTAAGGCATTTTTCGGCAGAGTGCGAGGGTCGAAAGTCCTAGACTTTTTGGCTTACTGGCTTCTCACACGCCAGTTGTAACTAGAATTTTATGTGCATGACACCTAGCTATATACAAGTAGCTTTTATAATAATAATACACATAAGATCACGCTGAGAAAAGATGTCGCTCCTTAAACTCAAAAGTATTGAGTCCACGTCAAGATGGCGGCCATAGTAAGGCATTTTCGGCAGATGCAGGGTCAGAAAGTCTAGACTTTGACTTACTGACTCTCACACGCCAGTTGTAACTAGAATTTTTATGTGCTTGACACCTAGCTATGCAAAGTAGATTTTATTATTATATAATAATAATACACATAAAGTCCACGCTGAGAAAAAAGATGTCGCTCCTTAAACTCAAAGTAGTAGGGTCCACGACAAGATGGCGGCCACAGTAAGGCATTTTCAGCCAGAATACGAAGGTCGAAAGTATACTATTTGGCTTACAAAAATCTCTCGTCAGTTGTAACTACAATTTTATAGTTGACTCCTAGCTATATGCAAGTAGCTTTTATAAAATAATACACATAAGATCCACGCAGAGGAAAGATAGCTCCTTAAAATCAAAGTATTAGGGTCCACGAGAAGATGGCGGCCATAGTAAGGCATTTTTCAGCAGAATGCGAGGTTCGAAATTCTAGACTTTGGCTTACTGGCTTCCCTGACATCAGTTGTAACTACAATTTTATATTACTTGACTCCTAGCTATATGCAAGTTAGCTTTTATAATAATAATGCATAAGATCCACGCCGAGAAAAGATGTCATCATAAACTCAAAGTATTTAGGGTCCACGACAAGATGTAGGCATTTTCGGCAGAATGCGAGATCGAAAGTCTAGACTTTGGCTTACTGGCTTCCCTGACGCCAGTTGCTAACTTCTAATTTTATGTATGACTCCTAGCTATATGCAAGTAGCTGAGGAAAGATGTCGCTCCTTAAACTCAAAGTAGGGTCCATGAAGATGGCGTATAGTAAGGCATTTTTGGGAAGAATGCGAGGTCGAAAGACTAGACTTTGGCTTACTGGCTTACCTGACGCCAGTTGTAGCTAATTTTATAGTTGACTCCTAGTTATATGCAAGTAAGCTTTTATAAAAATAATACACATAAGATCCACGCTAAGGAAAAAGATGTCGCTCCTTAAACTCCAAAGTATTAGGGTCCACGACAAGATGAGCACAGTAAGGCATTTTCGGCAGAATGCGGGGTCGAAAGTCCTAGACTTTTGGCTTACTGGCTTCTCACAGGCCAGTTGTAACTACAATTTATGTTCTTGACTCCTAGCTATATCAAAGTAGCTGAGGAAAAAGATGTCATCATAAACTCAAAAGTATTAAGGTTCCATGAGAAGATGGCAATATAGTAAAGGCATTTTAGGAAGAATGCGAGGGTCGAAAGACTAGATTTTGGCTTACTGAAAGCACCTGACGACAAGTGCATAACTACAATTTTTATCTGCTTTACTCCTAGTTATGTGCAAGTAGCTTTTATAAAATAATACACATAAGATCCACGCTAAGGAAAAGATGTCGCTCCTTAAACTCAAAGTATTACAGGGTCCACGACAAGATGGCGGCCACAGTAAGGCATTTTCGGCAGAATGCGGGGGCGAAAGTCTAGACACGGCTTACTGAAAGCTACTCACAGGCCAGTTGTAACTACAATTTTATGTTCTTGACTCTAGCTATATCCAAGTAGCTGAGGGAAAGATGTCGCTCCTTAAACTCAAAGAGTATTAGAGTTCCATGAGAAGATGGCGGCCATAGTAAGGCATTTTTGGGAAGAATGCGAGGTCGAAAGACTAGACTTTGGCTGACTGTACCTGACGCCAGTTGTAACTACAATTTTATAGTTGACTCCTAGTTGCCTTATGCAAGTAGCTTTATAAAAATAATACACATAAGATCCACGCTAAGGAAAAGATATGGGTCCTTAAAATCAAAATATTAAGGTCATCGAGAAGATGGCGGCCATAGTAAGGCATTTTTCGGCCAGAATGCGAGGTCGAAAGTCTAGACTTTTTGGCTTACTGGCTTCTCACACATGAGTTGTAACCACAATTTTATGTGCTTGACTCCTAGCTATATGCAGTAGCTTTATAATAATAATACACATAAGATCCACGCTGAGAAAAAAGATGTCGCTCATTAAACTCAAAAGTATTGGGTCCACGACAAGATGGCGGCCACAGTAAGGTTTTCGGCGGAATGCGGGGTCGAAGTCTAGACTTTGGCTTACTGGCTGCCCGCCAGTTGTAACTTCTAATTTTATAGTTGACTCCTAGTTATATGCAAGTAGCTTTATAAAAATAGCCACACATAGATCCACGCTAAGGAAAAGATGTCGTCCTTAAAATCAAAGTAAGGTCATCGAGAAGATGGCGGCCATAGTAAGGCATTTTTCGGCAGAATGCGAGGAGTCGAAGTCTAGACTTTGGCTTACTGGCTTACCTGACGACAGTTGTAACTACAATTTATCTGCTTTACTCACAAGTTATATGCAAGTAGCTTTTTATAAAATAGTACACATAAGATCACGCTGGAAAAGATGTCGGTCCTTAAAAATCAAAAGTGTGCCGGGATACGACAAGATAGCGGCCACAGTAAGGCATTTTTTCAGCAGATACGAAGGTCGAAAGTATACTATTTGGCTTACAAAAATCTCTCACGTCAGTTGTAACTTTACAATTTTATAGTTGACTCCTAGCTATGCAAGTAGCTTTTATAAAAATAATACGCAAGATCCACGCTGAGGAAAGATGTCGCTCCTTAAAATCAAAAGTATTAGGGTCCACGAGAAGATGGCGGCCATGGTAAAGGCATTTTCGGCAGAATGCGAGTTCGAAATTCTGAACTTTTGGCTTACTGGCTTCCTGACGCCAGTTGTAACTCAATTTTATGTGCTTGACTCCTAGCTATGTACGGTAGCTTTTATAATAATAATGCACATAAGGTCCGCGCCGAGAGAAAAGATGTCGCTCGTAAACAAAGTATTAGGGTCCACGACAAGATGTAGCCATTTTCGGCAGAATGCGAGGTCGAAGTCTAGACTTTGGCTTACTGGCTTCCCTGACGCCAGTTGTAACTGAAGATTTTATGTGCTTGACTCTAGCTATATGCAAGTAGCTGAGGGAAAAGATATCGCTCATAAACTCCAAAAGTATTAGGTTCCATGAGAAGATGGCGGCCATAGTAAGGCATTTTTAGGGGAAGAATGCGAGAGGTCGAAAAGACTAGACTTTGGCTGACTGGCTTACCTGACGCCAGTTGTAACTACAATTTTATAGTTGACTCTAGTTATATGCAAGTAGCTTTTTATAAAAATAATACACATAAGATCCACATGGAAAAGATGTCGGTCCTTAAATCAAAAGTATTAAGGTCATCGAGAAGATGGCGGCCATAGTCAAGGCATTTTCGGCAGAATGCGAGGGTCGAAAGTCTAGACACGGCTTACTGGCTTCTCACACGCCAGTTGTAACTACAATTTTATGTGCTTGACTCCTAGCTATAAGCAAGTAGCTTTTATAATAATAATACACATAAGATCACGCTGAGAAAAAGATGTCGCTCATTAAACTCAAAAGTATTAGGGTCCACGACAAGATGGCGGCCACAAGGCATTTTTTGTGTAAGGCATTTTTCGGCAGAATGCGAGGGTCAGATGTCTAGACTTTTGGCTTACTGGCTTCTCACACGCCAGTTGTAACTTCTGAATTTTATGTGCTTGACTCCTAGCTATATGCAAGTAGCTTTATAATAATAATACACATAAGATCCACGCTGAGAAAAGATGTTGTTCATAAACTCCAAAAGTATTAGGGTCCACGACAAGATGGCGGCCACAGTAAAGGCATTTTTTCGGCAGAATTCCGGGGGTCGAAAGTCTAGACTTTTGGCTTACTGGCTTCTCACACGCCAGTTGTAACTACAATTTTATGTGTGCTTGACTCCTGCTATATGCAAGTAGCTGAAAAAGATGTCATCAAGCAAAGTATTAGGGTGCACGAGAAGATGGCGGCCATGGTAAAGCATTTTCGGCAGAATGCGAGGGTCGAAGAAGTCTAGACTTTGAGCACTGGCTTACCTGACGACAGTTGTAACTGATTTTATCTGCTTGACTCCTAGTTATATGCAAGTGGCACCCATAAATAATACACACATAAGATCCACGCTAAGGAAAAGATGTCAGTCCTTAAAATCAAAAGTATTGGAGTCATCGAGAAGATGGCGGCCATAGTAAGGCATTTTTTCGACGGGAAATAGAGGGTCGAAAGTCTAGACTTTGGCTTATTGGCTTCTCACACACGCCAGTTGTAACTACAATTTATAGTTGACTCCTAGTTATATGCAACTAAGCTTTTATAAAATAATACACACTTAAGACCCACGCTGAGGAAAGATGTCGCTCCTTAAACTCAAATGTATTAGGGTCCACGAGAAGATGGCGGCCATAGTAAGGCATTTTTTCGGCAGAATGCGGGGTCGAGTCTAGACTTTTGGCTTACTGGCTTACCTGACGCCAGTTGTAACTACAATTTTTATAGTTGACTCCTAGTTATATGCAAGTGGCACATAAAATAATACACACATAAGACCCGCTGGGAAAATAGGTCATCATAAACTCAAAAGTATTAGGGTCCACGACAAGATGGCGGCCATAAAGGGCATTTTTCGGCAGAGTGCGGGGTCGAAAGTCTAGACTTTTGGCTTACTGGCTTCTCACACGCCAGTTGTAACTAGAATTTTATATTGCATGACACCTAGCTATATGCAAGTAACTTTTTATAAAATAATACACATAAGATCCACGCTAAGGAAAAGATGTGTCGGTCCTTAAAATCAAAAGTATTAAGGTCATCGAGAAGATGGCGGCCATAGTAAAGGCATTTTTCGGCGGGAAATGCGAGGAGTCGAAAGTCTAAGACTTTGAAGCAGTGGCTCACACGCCAGTTGTAACTACAATTTTATAGTTGACTCTAGTTTGCCTTTGCTTAAGCTTTTATAAAAATAATACATAAGACCCACGCTGAGGAAAAGATGTCGCTCCTTAAACTCAAATGTATTAGGGTCCACGAGAAGATGGCGGCCATAGTAAGGCATTTTTCGGCTTGAAATCTGCGAAGTCGAAAGTCTAGACTTTGGCTTACTGACTTACCTGACGCCAGTTGTAACTACAATTTTATAGTTGACTCCTAGTTATATGCAAGAAGTAGCTTTTTATAAAAATAATACACATAAGACCACGCTGAGGAGAAATAGGTCGCTCCTTAAACTCAAAAGTATTAGGGGTCCACGACAGATAGCGGCCCATAGTAAGGCATTTTCGGCAGAGTGCGAAGTCGAAGTCTAGACTTTGGCTTACTGGCTACTCACACGCCAGTTGTAACTAAATTTATGTGCATGACACCTAGCTATATGCAAGTAGCTTTTATAATAATAATACACATAAGATCCACGCTGAAAAAGATGTAGCTCCTTAAACTCCAAAGTATTAGAGTCCACGTCAAGATGGCGGCCATAGTAAGGCATTTTTCGGCAGATGCAAGGGTCCAGTCTAGACTTTTGGCTTACTGGCTTCTCACACGCCAGTTGTAACTAAATTTTAATATTAGCGACACCTGGCCTTATGCGGTAGATTTTGTATTATATAATAATAATACGCATCAGATCCGCTGAGGAAAAGATGTCGCTCCTTAAACTCAAAAGTGTGGGTCCCGCGACAAGATGGCGGCCACAGTAGGCATTTTTTCAGCCAGAGATACGAAGGTCAATTACTATTTGAAACACAAAATCTCACGTCAGTTGTAACTTCTGAATTTTATAGTTGACTCCTAGCTATATGCCATTAGCTTTATAATAATAATGCACATAAGATCCGCGAAAAAGATATAAGCTCCTTAAACTCAAAAGTATTAGGGTCACGACAAGATGTAGGTACCGGCAGAATGCGAGGTCGAAATTAGACTTTGGCTTACTGGCTTCCCTGACGCCAGTTGTAACTAATTTTATGTGCTTGACTCCTAGCTATATGCAAGTAGCTGAGAAAGATGTCGCTCATAAACTCAAAGTATTAGGTTCCATGAGAAGATGGCGGCCATATTAAAGGCATTTTGGGAAGAATGCGAGGGTCGAAAGACTAGACTTTGGCTGACTGGCTTACCTGACGCCAGTTGTAACTACAATTTTATAGTTGACTCCTAGTTATATGCAAGTAGCTTTTATAAAAAATAATACGTAGATCCACGCTAAGGAAAGATGTCGGTCCTTAAAATCAAAGTATTAAGGTCATCGAGAAGATGGCGGCCATATTAGGCATTTTTCGGCAGAATGCGAAGTCGAAGTCTAGACTTTTGGCTTACTGGCTTCTCACCGCCAGTTGTAACTACAATTTTATGTGCTTGACTCCTAGCTATAAGCAAGTAGCTTTTATAATAATAATACACACATAAGATCCACGCTGAGAAAAAGATGTCGCTCATTAAACTCAAAGTATTAGGGTCCACGACAAGATGGCGGCCACAAAGGCATTTTTATTATAAGGCATTTTTGGCAGAATCTGCGAGGTCGAATGTCTAGACTTTGGCTTACTGGCTTCTCACGCCAGTTGTAACTACAATTTTATGTGCTTGACTCCACAAGCTATATGCAAGTAGCTTTATAATAATAATACACATAAGATCCCGCTGAGAAAAGATGTTGTTCCTTAAACTCAAAAGTATTAGGGTCCACGACAAGATGGCAGCCACAGTAAGGCATTTTTCGAGAGCGGGAATTGAAGTCGAAAGTCTAGCAGACTTTTGGCTTACTGGCTTCTCACGCCAGTTGTAACTACAATTTTATGTGCTTGACTCTAGCTATATACAGAAGTAGCTGAGAAAAGATGTCGCTCCTTAAACTCAAAAGTATTAGGGTGCACGAGATGGCGGCCATAGTAAAGCATTTTTCGGCAGAATGCGAGGGTCGAAGTCTAGACTTTGGCTTACTGAGAAACACCTGACGACAGTTGTAACTACAATTTTATCTGCTTGACTCCTAGTTATATGCAAAGTAGCTTTTTATAAAAATAATACACATAAGATCCACGCTAAGGAAAAGATGTCAGTCCTTAAAATCAAAGTATTAAAGGTCATCGAAGATGGCAGCCATAGTAAAAGGCATTTTTCGGCAGAGATGCCCGAGGTCGAAAGTCTAGACTTTGGCTTATTGGCTTCTCACACGCCAGTTGTAGCTACAATTTATAGTTGACTCCTAGTTATATGCAACTAGCTTTTATAAGAAAATAATACACATAAGACCCACGCTGAGGAAAGATGTCGCTCCTTAAACTCCAAATGTATTAGGGTCCACGAGAAGATGGCGGCCATAGTAAGGCATTTTTCGGCAGAATGCAGGGGTCGAAAGTCTAGACTTTGGCTTACTGGCTTACCTGACGCCAGTTGTAGCTGAATTTTATAGTTGACTCCTAGTTATATGCAAGTGGCTTTTATAAAAATATGCACATAAGACCCACGCTGAGGAAAATAGGTCGCTCCTTAAACTCAAAGTATTAGGGTCCACGACAAGATGGCAGCCATAGTAAAGGCATTTTTCGGCAGAGTGCGAAGTCGAAAGATCTAGACTTTGGCTTACTGGCTTCTCACACGCCAGTTGGCTAAATTTTATGTGCATGACACCTAGCTATATGCAAGTATTAGCTTTATAATAATAATACACATAAGATCCACGCTGAGAAAAAAGATGTCATCCTTAAACTCAAAATATTAGAGTCCACGTCAAGATGGCGGCCATAGTAAGGCATTTTTTCGGCAGATGCAAGGGTCGAAAGTCTAGACTTTTGGCTTACTGGCTTCTCACACGCCAGTTGTAACTAGAATTTTGTATTGCTTGACACCTAGCTATATGCAAGTAGATTTTATTATTATATAATAATAATACACATAAGATCCACGCTGAGAAAAGATGTCGCTCCTTAAACTCAAAGTATTAGGGTCCGACAAGATGGCGGCCACAGTAAGGCATTTTCAGCAGAATGCGAAGAAGATCGAAAGTATACTATTTGGCTTACAAAAATCTCACGTCGAAGTTGTAACTACAATTTTATAGTTGACTCCTAGCTATATGCAAGTAGCTTTTATAAAAATAATACATAAGATCACACCAGAGGAAAGATGTCGCTCCTTAAAATCAAAGTATTAGGGTCCACGAGAAGATGGCGGCCATAGTAAAGGCATTTTTTCGGCAGAATGCGAGGTTCGAGTCAGACTTTTGGCTTGCTGGCTTCCCCTGACGCCAGTTGTAACTGAATTTTATGTGCTTGACTCCTAGCTATATGCAAAGTAGCTTTTATAATAATAATGCACATAAGATCCACGCCGAAAAAGATGTCATCCTTAAACTCAAAAGTATTAGGATACGACAAGATGTAGGCATTTTCGGCAGAATGCGAGGTCGAAAGTCTAGACTTTGGCTTACTGGCTTCCTGACGCCAGTTGTAACTACAATTTTATGTGACGACTCCTAGCTATATGCAAGTAGCTGAGGAAAAGACCGTATCCTTAAACTCAAAAGTATTAGGGTCCATGAGAAGAAGATGGCGGCCATAGTAAGGCATTTTTAGGAAGAATGCGAGGTCGAAAGACTAGACTTTGGCTTACTGGCTTACCTGACGCCAGTTGTAACTACAATTTATAGTTTGACTCCTAGTTATATGCAAGTAGCTTTTATAAAAATAATACACATAAGATCCACGCTAAGGAAAGATGTCATCATAAACTCCAAAGTATTAGGGTCCGACAAGATGGTGGCCACAGTAAGGCATTTTCGGCAGAATGCAGGGGGTCGAAAGTCTAGACTTTGGCTTACTGGCTTCTCTCACAGGCCAGTTGTAGCTTCTAATTTTATGTTCTTGACTCCTAGCTATATCCAAGTAGCTGAGGAAAGATGTCGCTCCTTAAACTCAAAAAGTGTGGGTTCATGAGGAAGATGGCGGCCATAGTAAGGCATTTTTGGGAAGAATGCGAGGTCGAAAGACTAGATTTTGGCTTACTGGCTTACCTGACGACAGTTGTAACTACAATTTTATCTGCTTTACTCCTAGTTATATGCAGTAGCTTTTATAAAAATAATACACATAAGATCCACGCTAAGGAAAAGATGTCGCTCCTTAAACTCAAAGTATTAGGGTCCGACAAGATGGCGGCCACAGTAAGGCATTTTTCGGCAGAATGCGGGGGTCGAAAGTCTAGACTTTTGGCTTACTGGCTTCTCACAGGCCAGTTGTAACTACAATTTTATGTTCTTGACTCCTAGCTATATCAAGTAGCTGAGGAAAGATGTCGCTCATAAACTCAAAGTATTAGGTTCCATGTAGAAGATGGCGGCCATAGTAAGGCATTTTTGGGAAGAATGCGAGGTCGAAAGACTAGACTTTGGCTGACTGGCTTACCCGCTGACGCCAGTTGTAACTACAATTTATAGTTGACTCTAGTTATATGCAAGTAGCTTTTATAAAATATGCATAAGATCCACGCTAAGGAAAAGATGTCGGTCATAAAAATCAAGTATTAAGGTCATCGAGAAGATGGCGGCCATAGTAAGGCATTTTCGGCAGAATGCGAGGGTCGAAAGTCTAGACTTTTGGCTTACTGGCTTCTCACACGCGCCAGTTAACTACAATTTTATATTAGCTCCTAGCTATATGCAAGTAGCTTTATAATAATAATACACATAATAAGATCCACGCTGAGAAAAGATGTCGCTCATTAAACTCAAAAGTATTAGGGTCCACGACAAGATGGCGGCCACAGTAAGGCATTTTTCGGCAGAGATAAAGTCGAAAGTCTAGACTTTGGCTTACTGGCTTACCTTCGCCAGTTGTAATACAATTTTATAGTTGACTCTAGTTATATGCAAGTAGCACATAAAAATAATACACATACAAGATCCACGCTAAGGAAAAGATGTCGGTGTAAAATCAAAAGTATTAAGGTCATCGAGGAAGATGGCGGCCATATTAGGCATTTTCGGCAGAATGCGAGGTCGAAGTCTGAACTTTGGCTTACTGGCTTACCTGACGACAGTTGTAACTACAATTTTATCTGCTTTACTCTAGTTATATGCAAGTAGCTTTATAAAATAATACCACATAGATCCACGCTAAGGAAAGATGTCGGTCCTTAAAATCAAAAGTATTAGGGTCCCACGACAAGATGGCGGCCACAGTAAAAGGCATTTTTCAGCAGAATGCAGGTCGAATATACTATTTGGCTTACAAAATCTCTCACGTCAGTTGTAATACAATTTTATAGTTGACTCTAGCTATGCAAGTAGCTTTTATAAAATAATACACATAAGATCCACGCTGAGGAAAAGATGTCGCTCCTTAAAATCAAAGTATTAGGGTCCACGAGAAGATGGCGGCCATAGTAAGGCATTTTTCGGCAGAATGCAGTTCGAAATTCTAGACTTTGGCTTACTGGCTTCCCTGACGCCAGTTGTAACTACAATTTATGTGCTTGACTCTAGCTATATACCATTAGCTTTATAATAATAATGCACATAAAAGATCCGCGCCGAGGAAAAGATGTCGCTCCTTAAACTCAAAGTATTAGGGTCCACGACAAGATGTAGGCATTTTTCGGCAGAATGCGAGGGTCGAAAGTCTGAACTTTTGGCTTACTGGCTTCCTGACGCCAGTTGTAACTACAATTTATATTGCTTGACTCTAGCTATATGCAAGTAGCTGAGGAAAAGATGTCGCTCCTTAAACTCAAAAGTATTAGGGTCCACGACAAGATGGCGGCCACAGTAAGGCATTTTCGGCAGAATGCGGGGGTCGAAAGTCTAGACTTTGGCTTACTGAAAGCCTCTCACAGGCCAGTTGTAACTACAATTTTATGTTCTTGACTCCTAGCTATATCCAAGTAGCTGAGAAAAGATGTCGCTCCTTAAACTCAAAAGTATTAGGTTCCATGAGAGATGGCGGCCATAGTAAGGCATTTTGGGAAGAATGCGAGGGTCGAAAGACTAGATTTTGGCTTACTGGCTTACCTGACGCCAGTTGTAACTTCTAATTTTATAGTTGGCTCCTAGTTATATGCAAGTAGCTTTTTATAAAATATTACACATAAGATCCACGCTAAGGAAAAGATGTCGCTCTTAACTCCAAAGTATTAGGGTCCACGACAAGATAGCGGCCACAGTAAGGCATTTTTCGGCAGGAGAAATGCGGGGGTCGAAAGTCTAGACTTTTTGGCTTACTGTGGCTTCTCACAGGCCAGTTAACCAACTACAATTTTATGTTCTTGACTCCTAGCTATATCCAAGTAGCGTAGGGAAAGATGTCGCTCATAAACTCTCAAAAGTATTAGGTTCCATGAGAAGATGGCGGCCATAGTAAGGCATTTTGGGAAAGAATGCGAAGAGGTCGAAGTCTAGACTTTTGGCTTACTGGCTTCTCACACGCCAGTTGTAACTACAATTTTATGTGCTTGACTCCTAGCTATATGCAAGTAGCTTTTATAATAATAATACACATAAGATCCACGCTGAGAAAAGATGTCGCTCATTAAACTCAAAGTATTAGGGTCCACGACAGATGGCGGCCACAGTAAGGCATTTTCGGCAGAATGCGAGGGGTCGAAAGTCTAGACTTTTGGCTTACTGTGGCTTTACCTGACGCCAGTTAACTACAATTTTATAGTTGAAGCTCTAGTTATATGCAAGTAGCTTTTATAAAATAATACACATAAGATCCACGCTAGGAAAAGATGTCGGTCCTTAAAATCAAAAGTATTGAGTCATCGAAGATGGCGGCCATAGTAAAATTTTCGGCAGAATGCGAGGGGTCGAAAGTCTAGACTTTGGCTTACTACAGCTTCCCTGACGCCAGTTAATAACTACAATTTATGTGCTTGACTCCTAGCTATATACAGAAGTAGCTGAGAAAGATGTCGCTCATAAACTCCAAAAGTATTAGGGTCCATGAGAAGATGGCGGCCATAGTACGGCATTTTGGGAGAAGAATGCGAGGTCGAAAGACTAGACTTTTTTGGCTTACTGAAAGCACCTGACGCCAGTTGTAACTACAATTTTATAGTTGACTCCTAGTTATATGCAAGTAGCTTTTATAAAAATAATGCACATAAGATCCGCTAAGGAAAAGATGTCGCTCCTTAAACTCCAAAGTATTAGGGTCCGACAAGATGGCGAGAGCCCACAGTAAGGCATTTTTTTTCGGCAGAATGCGGGGTCGAAGTCTAGACACGGCACTGGCTTCTCACAGGCCAGTTGTAACTTCTAATTTTATGTTCTTGACTCCTAGCTATATCCAAGTAGCTGAGGAAAGATGTCGCTTCTTAAACTCAAAAGTATTAGGTTCCATGAGAAGATGGCGGCCCATAGTAAGGCATTTTTGGGAAGAATGCGAGGTCGAAAGACTAGATTTTGACTTACTGGCTTACCTGCGCCAGTTGTAACTACAATTTTATAGTTGACTCCTAGTTATATGCAAGTAGCTTTTATAAAAATAATACACATAAGATCCACGCTAAGGAAAAGATGTCGCTCCTTAAACTCAAAAGTATTAGGGTCCAGAGAAGATGGCGGCCATAGTAAGGCATTTTTTGGGAAGAATGCGAGGGTCGAAAGTCTAGACTTGGCTTACTGGCTTACCTCAACGCCAGTTGTAACTACAATTTTATAGTTGACTCCTAGTTATATGCAAGTAGCTTTTATATAAAATAATACACATAAGATCCACGCTGAAAAAAGATGTCGCTCCTTAAACTCCAAAGTATTAGGGTCCACGACAAGATGGCGGCCACAGTAAGGCATTTTTCGGCAGAATGCGGGGTCGAAAGTCTAGACTTTGGCTTACTGGCTTCTCACGGCCAGTTGTAACTACAATTTTATGTTCTTGACTCCTAGCTATATCCAAGTAGCTGAGGAAAAGATGTCGCTCCTTAAACTCAAAAGTATTAGGTCCACGAGAAGATGGCGGCCATAGTAAGGCATTTTTGGAAGAATGCGAGGGTCGAAAGACTAGACTTTGGCTTACTGGCTTACCTGACGCCAGTTGTAACTACAATTTTATAGTTGACTCCTAGTTATATGCAAGTAGCTTTTATAAAAAATATACACATAAGATCCACCGCTAAGGAAAAGATGTCGGTCCTTAAATCAAAAGTATTAAGGTCATCGAGAAGATGGCGGCCATAGTAAGGCATTTTTCGGCAGAATGCGAGGGTCGAAAGTCTAGACTTTTGGCTTACTGGCTTCTCACACGCCAGTTGTAACTACAATTTTATGTGCTTGACTCCTAGCTATATGCAAGTAGCTTTTATAATATAATACACATAAGATCCACGCTGAGAAAAAGATGTCGCCATTAAACTCAAAAGTATTAGGGTCCACGACAAGATGGCGGCCCAACAGGTAAGGCATTTTTCGGCAGAATGCGGGGGTCGAATGTCTAGACTTTTGGCTTACTGGCTTCTCACACGCCAGTTGTAACTACAATTTTATGTGCTTGACTCCTAGCTATATGCAAGTAGCTTTTATAATAATAATACACATAAGATCCACGCTGAGAAAAAGATGTTGCTCCTTAAACTCAAAAGTATTAGGGTCCACGACAAGATGGCGGCCACAGTAAGGCATTTTTCGGCAGAATCGGGGGTCGAAAGTCTAGACTTTTGGCTTACTGGCTTCTCACACGCCAGTTGTAACTACAATTTTATGTGCTTGACTCCTAGCTATATGCAAGTAGCTGAGGAAAAGATGTCGCTCCTTAAACTCAAAAGTATTAGGTTCCATGAGAAGATGGCGGCCATAGTAAGGCATTTTTGGGAGAATGCGAGGGTCGAAAGACTAGACTTTGGCTTACTGGCTTCCTGACGCCAGTTGTAACTACAATTTTATAGTTGACTCCTAGTTATATGCAAGTAGCTTTTATAAAAATAATACACATAAGATCCACGCTAAGGAAAAGATGTCGGTCCTTAAAATCAAAAGTATTAAGGTCATCGAGAAGATGGCGGCCATAGTAAGGCATTTTTCGGCAGAATGCGAGGGTCGAAAGTCTAGACTTTTGGCTTACTGGCTTCTCACACGCCAGTTGTAACTACAATTTTATGTGCTTGACTCCTAGCTATATGCAAGTAGCTTTATAATAATAATACACATAAGATCCACGCTGAGAAAAAGATGTCGCTCATTAAACTCAAAAGTATTAGGGTCCACGACAAGATGGCGGCCAACAGTAAGGCATTTTTCGCAGAATGCGGGGTCGAAAGTCTAGACTTTTGGCTTACTGGCTTCTCACACGCCAGTTGTAACTACAATTTTATGTGCTTGACTCCTAGCTATATGCAAGTAGCTTTTATAAAATAATACACATAAGATCCAGCTGAGAAAAGATGTCGCTCCTTAAACTCAAAAGTATTAGGGTCCACGAAAGATGGCGCCATAGTAAGGCATTTTTCGGCAGAATGCGAGGGTCGAAAGTCTAGACTTTGGCTTACTGGCTTACCTGACGCCAGTTGTAACTACAATTTTATTGCTTGACTCCTAGTTATATGCAAGTAGCTTTTATAAAATAATACACATAAGATCCACGCTAGGAAAAGATGTCGGTCCTTAAAATCAAAAGTATTAGGGTCATCGAGAAGATGGCGGCCATAGTAAGGCATTTTTCGGCAGAATGCGAGGGTCGAAAGTCTAGACTTTTGGCTTATTGGCTTCTCACACGCCAGTTGTAACTACAATTTTATAGTTGACTCCTAGTTATATGCAAGTAGCTTTTATAAAAATAATACACATAAGACCCACGCTGAGGAAAAGATGTCGCTCCTTAAACTCAAATGTATTAGGGTCCACGAGAAGATGGCGGCCATAGTAAGGCATTTTTCGGCAGAATGCGGGGGTCGAAAGTCTAGACTTTTGGCTTACTGGCTTCTCACAGGCCAGTTGTAACTACAATTTTATGTTCTTGACTCCTAGCTATATCCAAGTAGCTGAGGAAAAGATGTCGCTCCTTAAACTCAAAAGTATTAGGTTCCATGAGAAGATGGCGGCCATAGTAAGGCATTTTTGGAGAATGCGAGGGTCGAAAGTCTAGACTTTTGGCTTACTGGCTTCTCACACGCCAGTTGTAACTACAATTTTATGTGCTTGACTCCTAGCTATATGCAAGTAGCTTTTATAATAATAATACACATAAGATCCACGCTGAGAAAAGATGTCGCTCCTTAAACTCAAAAGTATTAGGGTCCACGACAAGATGGCGGCCACAGTAAGGCATTTTTCGGCAGAATGCGGGGTCGAAAGTCTAGACTTTGGCTTACTGGCTTACCTGACGCCAGTTGTAACTACAATTTTATAGTTGACTCCTAGTTATATGCAAGTAGCTTTTATAAAAATAATACACATAAGATCCACGCTAAGGAAAAGATGTCGGTCCTTAAAATCAAAAGTATTAAGGTCATCGAGAAGATGGCGGCCATAGTAAGGCATTTTTCGGCAGAATGCGAGGGTCGAAAGTCTAGACTTTGGCTTACTGGCTTCCCTGACGCCAGTTGTAACTACAATTTTATGTGCTTGACTCCTAGCTATATGCAAGTAGCTGAGGAAAAGATGTCGCTCCTTAAACTCAAAAGTATTAGGGTCCATGAGAAGATGGCGGCCATAGTACGGCATTTTTGGGAAGAATGCGAGGGTCGAAAGACTAGACTTTGGCTTACTGGCTTACCTGACGCCAGTTGTAACTACAATTTTATAGTTGACTCCTAGTTATATGCAAGTAGCTTTTATAAAAATAATACACATAAGATCCACGCTAAGGAAAAGATGTCGCTCCTTAAACTCCAAAGTATTAGGGTCCACGACAAGATGGCGGCCACAGTAAGGCATTTTTCGGCAGAATGCGGGGGTCGAAAGTCTAGACTTTTGGCTTACTGGCTTCTCACAGGCCAGTTGTAACTACAATTTTATGTTCTTGACTCCTAGCTATATCCAAGTAGCTGAGGAAAAGATGTCGCTTCTTAAACTCAAAAGTATTAGGTTCCATGAGAAGATGGCGGCCATAGTAAGGCATTTTTGGGAAGAATGCGAGGGTCGAAAGACTAGATTTTGGCTTACTGGCTTACCTGACGCCAGTTGTAACTACAATTTTATAGTTGGCTCCTAGTTATATGCAAGTAGCTTTTATAAAAATAATACACATAAGATCCACGCTAAGGAAAAGATGTCGCTCCTTAAACTCAAAAGTATTAGGGTCCATGAGAAGATGGCGGCCATAGTAAGGCATTTTTGGGAAGAATGCGAGGGTCGAAAGACTAGACTTTGGCTTACTGGCTTACCTGACGCCAGTTGTAACTACAATTTTATAGTTGACTCCTAGTTATATGCAAGTAGCTTTTATAAAAATAATACACATAAGATCCACGCTAAGGAAAAGATGTCGCTCCTTAAACTCCAAAGTATTAGGGTCCACGACAAGATGGCGGCCACAGTAAGGCATTTTTCGGCAGAATGCGGGGGTCGAAAGTCTAGACTTTTGGCTTACTGGCTTCTCACAGGCCAGTTGTAACTACAATTTTATGTTCTTGACTCCTAGCTATATCCAAGTAGCTGAGGAAAAGATGTCGCTCCTTAAACTCAAAAGTATTAGGTTCCATGAGAAGATGGCGGCCATAGTAAGGCATTTTTGGGAAGAATGCGAGGGTCGAAAGACTAGACTTTGGCTGACTGGCTTACCTGACGCCAGTTGTAACTACAATTTTATAGTTGACTCCCAGTTATATGCAAGTAGCTTTTATAAAAATAATACACATAAGATCCACGCTAAGGAAAAGATGTCGGTCCTTAAAATCAAAAGTATTAAGGTCATCGAGAAGATGGCGGCCACAGTAAGGCATTTTTCGGCAGAATGCGAGGGTCGAAAGTCTAGACTTTTGGCTTACTGGCTTCTCACACGCCAGTTGTAACTACAATTTTATGTGCTTGACTCCTAGCTATAAGCAAGTAGCTTTTATAATAATAATACACATAAGATCCACGCTGAGAAAAAGATGTCGCTCATTAAACTCAAAAGTATTAGGGTCCACGACAAGATGGCGGCCACAAGGCATTTTTGTGTAAGGCATTTTTCGGCAGAATGCGGGGGTCGAATGTCTAGACTTTTGGCTTACTGGCTTCTCACACGCCAGTTGTAACTACAATTTTATGTGCTTGACTCCTAGCTATATGCAAGTAGCTTTTATAATAATAATACACATAAGATCCACGCTGAGAAAAAGATGTTGCTCCTTAAACTCAAAAGTATTAGGGTCCACGACAAGATGGCGGCCACAGTAAGGCATTTTTCGGCAGAATTCGGGGGTCGAAAGTCTAGACTTTTGGCTTACTGGCTTCTCACACGCCAGTTGTAACTACAATTTTATGTGCTTGACTCCTAGCTATATGCAAGTAGCTGAGAAAAAGATGTCGCTCCTTAAACTCAAAAGTATTAGGTTCCATGAGAAGATGGCGGCCATAGTAAGGCATTTTTGGGAAGAATGCGAGGGTCGAAAGACTAGACTTTGGCTGACTGGCTTACCTGACGCCAGTTGTAACTACAATTTTATAGTTGACTCCTAGTTATATGCAAGTAGCTTTTATAAAAATAATACACATAAGATCCACGCTAAGGAAAAGATGTCGGTCCTTAAAATCAAAAGTATTAAGGTCATCGAGAAGATGGCGGCCATAGTAAGGCATTTTTCGGCAGAATGCGAGGGTCGAAAGTCTAGACTTTTGGCTTACTGGCTTCTCACACGCCAGTTGTAACTACAATTTTATGTGCTTGACTCCTAGCTATAAGCAAGTAGCTTTTATAATAATAATACACATAAGATCCACGCTGAGAAAAAGATGTCGCTCATTAAACTCAAAAGTATTAGGGTCCACGACAAGATGGCGGCCAAGCATTTTGTGTAAGGCATTTTTCGGCAGAATGCGGGGGTCGAATGTCTAGACTTTTGGCTTACTGGCTTCTCACACGCCAGTTGTAACTACAATTTTATGTGCTTGACTCCTAGCTATATGCAAGTAGCTTTTATAATAATAATACACATAAGATCCACGCTGAGAAAAAGATGTTGCTCCTTAAACTCAAAAGTATTAGGGTCCACGACAAGATGGCAGCCACAGTAAGGCATTTTTCGGCAGAATGCGAGGGTCGAAAGTCTAGACTTTGGCTTACTGGCTTACCTGACGACAGTTGTAACTACAATTTTATCTGCTTGACTCCTAGTTATATGCAAGTAGCTTTTATAAAAATAATACACATAAGATCCACGCTAAGGAAAAGATGTCGGTCCTTAAAATCAAAAGTATTAAGGTCATCGAGAAGATGGCGGCCATAGTAAGGCATTTTTCGGCAGAATGCGAGGGTCGAAAGTCTAGACTTTTGGCTTATTGGCTTCTCACACGCCAGTTGTAACTACAATTTTATAGTTGACTCCTAGTTATATGCAACTAGCTTTTATAAAAATAATACACATAAGACCCACGCTGAGGAAAAGATGTCGCTCCTTAAACTCAAATGTATTAGGGTCCACGAGAAGATGGCGGCCATAGTAAGGCATTTTTCGGCAGAATGCGGGGGTCGAAAGTCTAGACTTTTGGCTTACTGGCTTCTCACACGCCAGTTGTAACTACAATTTTATGTGCTTGACTCCTAGCTATATGCAAGTAGCTTTTATAATAATAATACACATAAGATCCACGCTGAGAAAAAGATGTTGCTCCTTAAACTCAAAAGTATTAGGGTCCACGACAAGATGGCGGCCACAGTAAGGCATTTTTCGGCAGAATGCGGGGGTCGAATGTCTAGACTTTTGGCTTACTGGCTTCTCACACGCCAGTTGTAACTACAATTTTATGTGCTTGACTCCTAGCTATATGCAAGTAGCTGAGAAAAAGATGTCGCTCCTTAAACTCAAAAGTATTAGGTTCCATGAGAAGATGGCGGCCATAGTAAGGCATTTTTGGGAAGAATGCGAGGGTCGAAAGACTAGACTTTGGCTGACTGGCTTACCTGACGCCAGTTGTAACTACAATTTTATAGTTGACTCCTAGTTATATGCAAGTAGCTTTTATAAAAATAATACACATAAGATCCACGCTAAGGAAAAGATGTCGGTCCTTAAAATCAAAAGTATTAAGGTCATCGAGAAGATGGCGGCCATAGTAAGGCATTTTTCGGCAGAATGCGAGGGTCGAAAGTCTAGACTTTTGGCTTACTGGCTTCTCACACGCCAGTTGTAACTACAATTTTATGTGCTTGACTCCTAGCTATAAGCAAGTAGCTTTTATAATAATAATACACATAAGATCCACGCTGAGAAAAAGATGTCGCTCATTAAACTCAAAAGTATTAGGGTCCACGACAAGATGGCGGCCACAAGGCATTTTTGTGTAAGGCATTTTTCGGCAGAATGCGGGGGTCGAATGTCTAGACTTTTGGCTTACTGGCTTCTCACACGCCAGTTGTAACTACAATTTTATGTGCTTGACTCCTAGCTATATGCAAGTAGCTTTTATAATAATAATACACATAAGATCCACGCTGAGAAAAAGATGTTGCTCCTTAAACTCAAAAGTATTAGGGTCCACGACAAGATGGCGGCCACAGTAAGGCATTTTTCGGCAGAATTCGGGGGTCGAAAGTCTAGACTTTTGGCTTACTGGCTTCTCACACGCCAGTTGTAACTACAATTTTATGTGCTTGACTCCTAGCTATATGCAAGTAGCTGAGAAAAAGATGTCGCTCCTTAAACTCAAAAGTATTAGGGTGCACGAGAAGATGGCGGCCATAGTAAAGCATTTTTCGGCAGAATGCGAGGGTCGAAAGTCTAGACTTTGGCTTACTGGCTTACCTGACGACAGTTGTAACTACAATTTTATCTGCTTGACTCCTAGTTATATGCAAGTAGCTTTTATAAAAATAATACACATAAGATCCACGCTAAGGAAAAGATGTCGGTCCTTAAAATCAAAAGTATTAAGGTCATCGAGAAGATGGCGGCCATAGTAAGGCATTTTTCGGCAGAATGCGAGGGTCGAAAGTCTAGACTTTTGGCTTATTGGCTTCTCACACGCCAGTTGTAACTACAATTTTATAGTTGACTCCTAGTTATATGCAACTAGCTTTTATAAAAATAATACACATAAGACCCACGCTGAGGAAAAGATGTCGCTCCTTAAACTCAAATGTATTAGGGTCCACGAGAAGATGGCGGCCATAGTAAGGCATTTTTCGGCAGAATGCGGGGGTCGAAAGTCTAGACTTTGGCTTACTGGCTTACCTGACGCCAGTTGTAACTACAATTTTATAGTTGACTCCTAGTTATATGCAAGTAGCTTTTATAAAAATAATACACATAAGACCCACGCTGAGGAAAATAGGTCGCTCCTTAAACTCAAAAGTATTAGGGTCCACGACAAGATGGCGGCCATAGTAAGGCATTTTTCGGCAGAGTGCGGGGGTCGAAAGTCTAGACTTTTGGCTTACTGGCTTCTCACACGCCAGTTGTAACTAGAATTTTATGTGCATGACACCTAGCTATATGCAAGTAGCTTTTATAATAATAATACACATAAGATCCACGCTGAGAAAAAGATGTCGCTCCTTAAACTCAAAAGTATTAGAGTCCACGTCAAGATGGCGGCCATAGTAAGGCATTTTTCGGCAGATGCAAGGGTCGAAAGTCTAGACTTTTGGCTTACTGGCTTCTCACACGCCAGTTGTAACTAGAATTTTATGTGCTTGACACCTAGCTATATGCAAGTAGATTTTATTATTATATAATAATAATACACATAAGATCCACGCTGAGAAAAAGATGTCGCTCCTTAAACTCAAAAGTATTAGGGTCCACGACAAGATGGCGGCCACAGTAAGGCATTTTTCAGCAGAATGCGAAGGTCGAAAGTATACTATTTGGCTTACAAAAATCTCTCACGTCAGTTGTAACTACAATTTTATAGTTGACTCCTAGCTATATGCAAGTAGCTTTTATAAAAATAATACACATAAGATCCACGCAGAGGAAAAGATGTCGCTCCTTAAAATCAAAAGTATTAGGGTCCACGAGAAGATGGCGGCCATAGTAAGGCATTTTTCGGCAGAATGCGAGGTTCGAAATTCTAGACTTTGGCTTACTGGCTTCCCTGACGCCAGTTGTAACTACAATTTTATGTGCTTGACTCCTAGCTATATGCAAGTAGCTTTTATAATAATAATGCACATAAGATCCACGCCGAGAAAAAGATGTCGCTCCTTAAACTCAAAAGTATTAGGGTCCACGACAAGATGTAGGCATTTTTCGGCAGAATGCGAGGGTCGAAAGTCTAGACTTTGGCTTACTGGCTTCCCTGACGCCAGTTGTAACTACAATTTTATGTGCTTGACTCCTAGCTATATGCAAGTAGCTGAGGAAAAGATGTCGCTCCTTAAACTCAAAAGTATTAGGGTCCATGAGAAGATGGCGGCCATAGTAAGGCATTTTTGGGAAGAATGCGAGGGTCGAAAGACTAGACTTTGGCTTACTGGCTTACCTGACGCCAGTTGTAACAACAATTTTATAGTTGACTCCTAGTTATATGCAAGTAGCTTTTATAAAAATAATACACATAAGATCCACGCTAAGGAAAAGATGTCGCTCCTTAAACTCCAAAGTATTAGGGTCCACGACAAGATGGTGGCCACAGTAAGGCATTTTTCGGCAGAATGCGGGGGTCGAAAGTCTAGACTTTTGGCTTACTGGCTTCTCACAGGCCAGTTGTAACTACAATTTTATGTTCTTGACTCCTAGCTATATCCAAGTAGCTGAGGAAAAGATGTCGCTCCTTAAACTCAAAAGTATTAGGTTCCATGAGAAGATGGCGGCCATAGTAAGGCATTTTTGGGAAGAATGCGAGGGTCGAAAGACTAGATTTTGGCTTACTGGCTTACCTGACGACAGTTGTAACTACAATTTTATCTGCTTTACTCCTAGTTATATGCAAGTAGCTTTTATAAAAATAATACACATAAGATCCACGCTAAGGAAAAGATGTCGCTCCTTAAACTCCAAAGTATTAGGGTCCACGACAAGATGGCGGCCACAGTAAGGCATTTTTCGGCAGAATGCGGGGGTCGAATGTCTAGACTTTTGGCTTACTGGCTTCTCACAGGCCAGTTGTAACTACAATTTTATGTTCTTGACTCCTAGCTATATCCAAGTAGCTGAGGAAAAGATGTCGCTCCTTAAACTCAAAAGTATTAGGTTCCATGAGAAGATGGCGGCCATAGTAAGGCATTTTTGGGAAGAATGCGAGGGTCGAAAGACTAGACTTTGGCTGACTGGCTTACCTGACGCCAGTTGTAACTACAATTTTATAGTTGACTCCTAGTTATATGCAAGTAGCTTTTATAAAAATAATACACATAAGATCCACGCTAAGGAAAAGATGTCGGTCCTTAAAATCAGAAGTATTAAGGTCATCGAGAAGATGGCGGCCATAGTAAGGCATTTTTCGGCAGAATGCGAGGGTCGAAAGTCTAGACTTTTGGCTTACTGGCTTCTCACACGCCAGTTGTAACTACAATTTTATGTGCTTGACTCCTAGCTATATGCAAGTAGCTTTTATAATAATAATACACATAAGATCCACGCTGAGAAAAAGATGTCGCTCATTAAACTCAAAAGTATTAGGGTCCACGACAAGATGGCGGCCACAGTAAGGCATTTTTCGGCAGAATGCGGGGGTCGAAAGTCTAGACTTTGGCTTACTGGCTTACCTGACGCCAGTTGTAACTACAATTTTATAGTTGACTCCTAGTTATATGCAAGTAGCTTTTATAAAAATAATACACATAAGATCCACGCTAAGGAAAAGATGTCGGTCCTTAAAATCAAAAGTATTAAGGTCATCGAGAAGATGGCGGCCATAGTAAGGCATTTTTCGGCAGAATGCGAGGGTCGAAAGTCTAGACTTTGGCTTACTGGCTTACCTGACGACAGTTGTAACTACAATTTTATCTGCTTTACTCCTAGTTATATGCAAGTAGCTTTTATAAAAATAATACACATAAGATCCACGCTAAGGAAAAGATGTCGGTCCTTAAAATCAAAAGTATTAGGGTCCACGACAAGATGGCGGCCACAGTAAGGCATTTTTCAGCAGAATGCGAAGGTCGAAAGTATACTATTTGGCTTACAAAAATCTCTCACGTCAGTTGTAACTACAATTTTATAGTTGACTCCTAGCTATATGCAAGTAGCTTTTATAAAAATAATACACATAAGATCCACGCTGAGGAAAAGATGTCGCTCCTTAAAATCAAAAGTATTAGGGTCCACGAGAAGATGGCGGCCATAGTAAGGCATTTTTCGGCAGAATGCGAGGTTCGAAATTCTAGACTTTGGCTTACTGGCTTCCCTGACGCCAGTTGTAACTACAATTTTATGTGCTTGACTCCTAGCTATATGCAAGTAGCTTTTATAATAATAATGCACATAAGATCCACGCCGAGAAAAAGATGTCGCTCCTTAAACTCAAAAGTATTAGGGTCCACGACAAGATGTAGGCATTTTTCGGCAGAATGCGAGGGTCGAAAGTCTAGACTTTGGCTTACTGGCTTCCCTGACGCCAGTTGTAACTACAATTTTATGTGCTTGACTCCTAGCTATATGCAAGTAGCTGAGGAAAAGATGTCGCTCCTTAAACTCAAAAGTATTAGGGTCCACGACAAGATGGCGGCCACAGTAAGGCATTTTTCGGCAGAATGCGGGGGTCGAAAGTCTAGACTTTTGGCTTACTGGCTTCTCACAGGCCAGTTGTAACTACAATTTTATGTTCTTGACTCCTAGCTATATCCAAGTAGCTGAGGAAAAGATGTCGCTCCTTAAACTCAAAAGTATTAGGTTCCATGAGAAGATGGCGGCCATAGTAAGGCATTTTTGGGAAGAATGCGAGGGTCGAAAGACTAGATTTTGGCTTACTGGCTTACCTGACGCCAGTTGTAACTACAATTTTATAGTTGGCTCCTAGTTATATGCAAGTAGCTTTTATAAAAATATTACACATAAGATCCACGCTAAGGAAAAGATGTCGCTCCTTAAACTCCAAAGTATTAGGGTCCACGACAAGATGGCGGCCACAGTAAGGCATTTTTCGGCAGAATGCGGGGGTCGAAAGTCTAGACTTTTGGCTTACTGGCTTCTCACAGGCCAGTTGTAACTACAATTTTATGTTCTTGACTCCTAGCTATATCCAAGTAGCTGAGGAAAAGATGTCGCTCCTTAAACTCAAAAGTATTAGGTTCCATGAGAAGATGGCGGCCATAGTAAGGCATTTTTGGGAAGAATGCGAGGGTCGAAAGTCTAGACTTTTGGCTTACTGGCTTCTCACACGCCAGTTGTAACTACAATTTTATGTGCTTGACTCCTAGCTATATGCAAGTAGCTTTTATAATAATAATACACATAAGATCCACGCTGAGAAAAAGATGTCGCTCATTAAACTCAAAAGTATTAGGGTCCACGACAAGATGGCGGCCACAGTAAGGCATTTTTCGGCAGAATGCGGGGGTCGAAAGTCTAGACTTTGGCTTACTGGCTTACCTGACGCCAGTTGTAACTACAATTTTATAGTTGACTCCTAGTTATATGCAAGTAGCTTTTATAAAAATAATACACATAAGATCCACGCTAAGGAAAAGATGTCGGTCCTTAAAATCAAAAGTATTAAGGTCATCGAGAAGATGGCGGCCATAGTAAGGCATTTTTCGGCAGAATGCGAGGGTCGAAAGTCTAGACTTTGGCTTACTGGCTTACCTGACGACAGTTGTAACTACAATTTTATCTGCTTTACTCCTAGTTATATGCAAGTAGCTTTTATAAAAATAATACACATAAGATCCACGCTAAGGAAAAGATGTCGGTCCTTAAAATCAAAAGTATTAGGGTCCACGACAAGATGGCGGCCACAGTAAGGCATTTTTCAGCAGAATGCGAAGGTCGAAAGTATACTATTTGGCTTACAAAAATCTCTCACGTCAGTTGTAACTACAATTTTATAGTTGACTCCTAGCTATATGCAAGTAGCTTTTATAAAAATAATACACATAAGATCCACGCTGAGGAAAAGATGTCGGTCCTTAAAATCAAAAGTATTAAGGTCATCGAGAAGATGGCGGCCATAGTAAGGCATTTTTCGGCAGAATGCGAGGGTCGAAAGTCTAGACTTTGGCTTACTGGCTTACCTGACGACAGTTGTAACTACAATTTTATCTGCTTTACTCCTAGTTATATGCAAGTAGCTTTTATAAAAATAATACACATAAGATCCACGCTAAGGAAAAGATGTCGGTCCTTAAAATCAAAAGTATTAGGGTCCACGACAAGATGGCGGCCACAGTAAGGCATTTTTCGGCAGAATGCGGGGGTCGAAAGTCTAGACTTTTGGCTTACTGGCTTCTCACACGCCAGTTGTAACTAGAATTTTATGTGCTTGACACCTAGCTATATGCAAGTAGCTTTTATAATAATAATACACATAAGATCCACGCTGAGAAAAAGATTTCGCTCCTTAAACTCAAAAGTATTAGAGTCCACGTCAAGATGGCGGCCATAGTAAGGCATTTTTCGGCAGAATGTAAGGGTCGAAAGTCTAGACTTTTGGCTTACTGGCTTCTCACACGCCAGTTGTAACTAGAATTTTATGTGCTTGACTCCTAGCTATATGCAAGTAGCTTTTATAATAATAATACACATAAGATCCACGCTGAGAAAAAGATGTCGCTCCTTAAACTCAAAAGTATTAGGGTCCACGACAAGATGGCGGCCACAGTAAGGCATTTTTCAGCAGAATGCGAAGGTCGAAAGTATACTATTTGGCTTACAAAAATCTCTCATGTCAGTTGTAACTACAATTTTATAGTTGACTCCTAGCTATATGCAAGTAGCTTTTATAAAAATAATACACATAAGATCCACGCTGAGGAAAAGATGTCGCTCCTTAAAATCAAAAGTATTAGGGTCCACGAGAAGATGGCGGCCATAGTAAGGCATTTTTCGGCAGAATGCGAGGGTCGAAATTCTAGACTTTGGCTTACTGGCTTCCCTGACGCCAGTTGTAACTACAATTTTATGTGCTTGACTCCTAGCTATATGCAAGTAGCTTTTATAATAATAATGCACATAAGATCCACGCCGAGAAAAAGATGTCGCTCCTTAAACTCAAAAGTATTAGGGTCCACGACAAGATGTAGGCATTTTTCGGCAGAATGCGAGGGTCGAAAGTCTAGACTTTGGCTTACTGGCTTCCCTGACGCCAGTTGTAACTACAATTTTATGTGCTTGACTCCTAGCTATATGCAAGTAGCTGAGGAAAAGATGTCGCTCCTTAAACTCAAAAGTATTAGGGTCCATGAGAAGATGGCGGCCATAGTAAGGCATTTTTGGGAAGAATGCGAGGGTCGAAAGACTAGACTTTGGCTTACTGGCTTACCTGACGCCAGTTGTAACTACAATTTTATAGTTGGCTCCTAGTTATATGCAAGTAGCTTTTATAAAAATAATACACATAAGATCCACGCTAAGGAAAAGATGTCGCTCCTTAAACTCCAAAGTATTAGGTTCCACGACAAGATGGCGGCCACAGTAAGGCATTTTTCGGCAGAATGCGGGGGTCGAAAGTCTAGACTTTTGGCTTACTGGCTTCTCACAGGCCAGTTGTAACTACAATTTTATGTTCTTGACTCCTAGCTATATCCAAGTAGCTGAGGAAAAGATGTCGCTCCTTAAACTCAAAAGTATTAAGGTCATCGAGAAGATGGCGGCCATAGTAAGGCATTTTTCGGCAGAATGCGAGGGTCGAAAGTCTAGACTTTGGCTTACTGGCTTACCTGACGCCAGTTGTAACTACAATTTTATAGTTGACTCCTAGTTATATGCAAGTAGCTTTTATAAAAATAATACACATAAGACCCACGCTGAGGAAAATAGGTCGCTCCTTAAACTCAAAAGTATTAGGGTCCACGACAAGATGGCGGCCATAGTAAGGCATTTTTCGGCAGAGTGCGGGGGTCGAAAGTCTAGACTTTTGGCTTACTGGCTTCTCACACGCCAGTTGTAACTAGAATTTTATGTGCTTGACACCTAGCTATATGCAAGTAGCTTTTATAATAATAATACACATAAGATCCACGCTGAGAAAAAGATGTCGCTCCTTAAACTCAAAAGTATTAGAGTCCACGTCAAGATGGCGGCCATAGTAAGGCATTTTTCGGCAGAATGCAAGGGTCGAAAGTCTAGACTTTTGGCTTACTGGCTTCTCACACGCCAGTTGTAACTAGAATTTTATGTGCTTGACTCCTAGCTATATGCAAGTAGCTTTTATAATAATAATACACATAAGATCCACGCTGAGAAAAAGATGTCGCTCCTTAAACTCAAAAGTATTAGGGTCCACGACAAGATGGCGGCCACAGTAAGGCATTTTTCAGCAGAATGCGAAGGTCGAAAGTATACTATTTGGCTTACAAAAATCTCTCACGTCAGTTGTAACTACAATTTTATAGTTGACTCCTAGCTATATGCAAGTAGCTTTTATAAAAATAATACACATAAGATCCACGCTGAGGAAAAGATGTCGCTCCTTAAAATCAAAAGTATTAGGGTCCACGAGAAGATGGCGGCCATAGTAAGGCATTTTTCGGCAGAATGCGAGGGTCGAAATTCTAGACTTTGGCTTACTGGCTTCCCTGACGCCAGTTGTAACTACAATTTTATGTGCTTGACTCCTAGCTATATGCAAGTAGCTTTTATAATAATAATGCACATAAGATCCACGCCGAGAAAAAGATGTCGCTCCTTAAACTCAAAAGTATTAGGGTCCACGACAAGATGTAGGCATTTTTCGGCAGAATGCGAGGGTCGAAAGTCTAGACTTTGGCTTACTGGCTTCCCTGACGGCAGTTGTAACTACAATTTTATGTGCTTGACTCCTAGCTATATGCAAGTAGCTGAGGAAAAGATGTCGCTCCTTAAACTCAAAAGTATTAGGGTCCATGAGAAGATGGCGGCCATAGTAAGGCATTTTTGGGAAGAATGCGAGGGTCGAAAGACTAGACTTTGGCTTACTGGCTTACCTGACGCCAGTTGTAACTACAATTTTATAGTTGGCTCCTAGTTATATGCAAGTAGCTTTTATAAAAATAATACACATAAGATCCACGCTAAGGAAAAGATGTCGCTCCTTAAACTCCAAAGTATTAGGTTCCACGACAAGATGGCGGCCACAGTAAGGCATTTTTCGGCAGAATGCGGGGGTCGAAAGTCTAGACTTTTGGCTTACTGGCTTCTCACAGGCCAGTTGTAACTACAATTTTATGTTCTTGACTCCTAGCTATATCCAAGTAGCTGAGGAAAAGATGTCGCTCCTTAAACTCAAAAGTATTAGGTTCCATGAGAAGATGGCGGCCATAGTAAGGCATTTTTGGGAAGAATGCGAGGGTCGAAAGACTAGATTTTGGCTTACTGGCTTACCTGACGCCAGTTGTAACTACAATTTTATAGTTGGCTCCTAGTTATATGCAAGTAGCTTTTATAAAAATAATACACATAAGATCCACGCTAAGGAAAAGATGTCGCTCCTTAAACTCCAAAGTATTAGGGTCCACGACAAGATGGCGGCCACAGTAAGGCATTTTTCGGCAGAATGCGGGGGTCGAAAGTCTAGACTTTTGGCTTACTGGCTTCTCACAGGCCAATTGTAACTACAATTTTATGTTCTTGACTCCTAGCTATATCCAAGTAGCTGAGGAAAAGATGTCGCTCCTTAAACTCAAAAGTATTAGGTTCCATGAGAAGATGGCGGCCATAGTAAGGCATTTTTGGGAAGAATGCGAGGGTCGAAAGACTAGACTTTGGCTGACTGGCTTACCTGACGCCAGTTGTAACTACAATTTTATAGTTGACTCCTAGTTATATGCAAGTAGCTTTTATAAAAATAATACACATAAGATCCACGCTAAGGAAAAGATGTCGGTCCTTAAAATCAAAAGTATTAAGGTCATCGAGAAGATGGCGGCCATAGTAAGGCATTTTTCGGCAGAATGCGAGGGTCGAAAGTCTAGACTTTTGGCTTACTGGCTTCTCACACGCCAGTTGTAACTACAATTTTATGTGCTTGACTCCTAGCTATATGCAAGTAGCTTTTATAATAATAATACACATAAGATCCACGCTGAGAAAAAGATGTCGCTCATTAAACTCAAAAGTATTAGGGTCCACGACAAGATGGCGGCCACAGTAAGGCATTTTTCGGCAGAATGCGGGGGTCGAAAGTCTAGACTTTGGCTTACTGGCTTACCTGACGCCAGTTGTAACTACAATTTTATAGTTGACTCCTAGTTATATGCAAGTAGCTTTTATAAAAATAATACACATAAGATCCACGCTAAGGAAAAGATGTCGGTCCTTAAAATCAAAAGTATTAAGGTCATCGAGAAGATGGCGGCCATAGTAAGGCATTTTTCGGCAGAATGCGAGGGTCGAAAGTCTAGACTTTGGCTTACTGGCTTACCTGACGACAGTTGTAACTACAATTTTATCTGCTTTACTCCTAGTTATATGCAAGTAGCTTTTATAAAAATAATACACATAAGATCTACTACACTGCACATCTATAATATAAACCTAAATTACATTTTGGATATTTTATAGGGATGTAACAGCATCATAGATAGATATAAAATTGTTTTGTAAATTTAATACGTTAATTTATTTTGGAAATGTTTTACATATATGTTAAAATTTTTTTTTAATAAGAAATGAATATAAATAATTCAGAAAAATACGACATATATTTTATTAGACTTTAACATAAATTGGTAGTATTGAGAAAAGGGTAGTATTGGAAATGTTTTACATGTATAAATTTTTATTAATAAGCAATGTTTTTTCGGTTAATACTTAGGAGCGTAAAATACTAATAAGTTTGTGAAGCCACCTAATATTATTGCATGCCGAAATTATTGCTAACCGTAAGCTTTTGAGATTGGATAGCTTATCCGCTGCTGCTTTAATTTTGGTTGCATTAAGCGCTGTACGAAACTCATTTTCTGCTTGACTGATATTGACTTCCAGAGTTATATTAAATGTCCAAAGTCGTTGCATAAGTTCTCTTTCGTAGCTGTTAAAATGTATTATCTCAAAGATTTGAAAAGGAATAAACTGACCATAGCTGCTATTATGAGCTATATTCGGGCTATCAGGTGCAGCATACAGATTCTCTCTTGATGGTACAATAAAAACAAATGATACATCAGAACTTAGTTCAATTACTTCTGAATTGTAAATTCTATGATCTGGTAGTTCATTTAAAGGTATTTTCATGGAATTCAACAATTTTTCTGCTGCTGTTATGATTAAATTTATGAACAATTCTTTCTGATCTAAGTAACGCAGTTCTATGAGTTCACATTTCTTTGTTTTATCATAAATTGAATAACGCTGCAAAGACTTCCATTCGTACCTAAAAATATACGATTTATTAATTTATTGATTTATTAATTAGTTACTACTATGTATATTACTATTCATGTTGCAATACTTACGCCGTAACATAAGGATTATTTCGAATTTTACTGTTTGTTAAAATGTTAGGAAACTTTGATACCTCTACCAGAATTGAATTGATTTTGCTATAGAATTTCAAGTATCCAAGATAAAGGCCTTTTGATAATTTCACGCTAGTTGATTTATGATAGAATATAAGATCATTAATAGTTGGAACATCAACACTGCTGATCTTATTACCCAGATAATCTATTGGATTTCTTGTTATACTATTGATTCGTATCCACGAATTATTTAAAAATTTACGTTTGGTTTGAAATTGTTTAATTGTTACTAAAAAAACAGTATCATGATATAGATCTTTAATTGGTTTGTAATAAAGCTGACCAAGATTTTCCAAACAAAAATAATCCTACATTAAGTGAAGTAAGTTGATATTAATAATCATTATCAAAATTTAAATAAAAATCATTATTGCTAATACCTTTATCCTAAAGATTGACTTCAAAAATTGTTTTCTAATGTAACTTAAGGAACTAATGTCGTCTATCTGTGCACTCTCTTTAGTATGTATCCAAGAAGTTGACACTAATTTCATAATCCACTGAATATCACTGTCATTCAAATTCTCATTACTATCGCAGACTTTTATTGCAGGAATAATGTTTTTCCTGGTCATCAATACCTCATCGTTTTGATAAAATAAACAGCAAATAAAAATTCCATGAAACAATTTCGTTTCATAGTTAATTCTTGATGGTAATATGTTTTTGAAAATGTCTATTAACTTATTAGTGTTATGGTTAACAAATATATACTGAGAAAATTCATGATTTTCAGCTTCCGACAGTAAATCATCCAGCGTATTCACATAGTCTTTATAAAAGTATTTGTGATCATAAATGTCTTTCCAACCTTGTATTAAAAAAGTTAATAAAATGGTCCAAATCAAATTGAATAATAAAGTTATTTGAACAATTTCCTAACAACAATATAACGTTAAAGTATCGATAAAAGACAACAATAAGATATCAAAAATACTTACTACTTAGTGTTACGAACGCAGGTATTGAAGATTTAAATGTACTGTAAACTGTATCGCTTTTAGCGGCTACTCGAAAGTAATATTTGCATCCTTTCAAAAGATTTGTTATTAAAAATAAATCTTGATTTTTATTTAAATAAAATATCTTCTGGGTCGTATGCCTAAAATCTTCATATAAACTCCATTGAATTATGAATTCAGTATAAATTAATTGATTTTGAGTATTCGTCTCTGCGAATGCAGCAGTAACAGAAGTGGTATCGTTAACATCAATTGTTACGGTAAATGACATGTCGATCCTTCTGTAAATATTAGAGAAATAAAGTTTCGTTTTGGCATAAAATTTAAAAATCGATATGAAACAAAAATGATTAGATAAAAATGTACTTTTTCCCCCTGTAGTAAAGGGAAAAAAATTAACCCTGATCACCACCAGGGCTCACTTTTTGGTGAATTTTATACCACCATTTAAAATTTGTTAGATTTTAAACCACCATTTAAAAGAGTAGAAGCTAAGACATAGGCGAATACACAAACACACATGCACACACACAGACATTTACAAAACATTATTTTACTACTATTAATTACTTTATTTATAACTTTTAATTAAACTACACAAGTACAGAAAAAACAATTTATTTAACATTTGGTAACAGAAGTGTTTTTTTTTCATCGCTGATGTGAAAACTCAGAATCTGTTGAATTCATTATAATAATACCATATATAAGTAATACCTTGATGTATGTAAATAATCGTTACATAAACCTATAAAACAAACAAGCATATATATTGTAAGGGGGGATAATTATACGCACTTGCACTATTAGAGGTGCAAGCACAACTGCGGATGCAGATACCCCTGTTGACAACACAGAACGGCTTGTTCTGTTTCTGCGAGTTATACTGGCCCGTGTGGCTTACTGCCTCTGTTGTGCCCTTACACATCAGGCTCGGCTGCTCAAATCCTGCGTTCCAACTGTTTGTTGCAACGTCCGCGGAGGCGGCGGTATTCTCGGGATATATTACAACAAACAAGTATAATCAATGAGCGGAGTCAAATGTTAGCTGTATCAAAAGTGGAAAATTCGAAACCACACAAAGAAACAGAGAATGATAACGAGACAGTAACGGAGGTATCATGCCAATTATTTGAATCCGCTCGCAACAGTATAATCATATACTGCGCATCACGATCATTCAAATAATTGGTCATTTACTCTTAATACATTATATTAATGCTTATTCGCAAAGGTTCATATTTCCCGACCATTTATGTAGTATCATGCGGATGATAACACTTAAACTGGGGCACAGAGCTTATTTGTTATCATAAATAAGAAAATATTTTATTTAAACAATAAAAAGTTGTACGAAAGATAAGATTCCTTGTCACTTGCATCCCTGTCAGTCAATGAATTCGCATATAATATCATGCAAAAATCCGGATATATAGCTAGATTGGCAGGAGAAGCCGTACACATCATTAAGTGTACACCAACAGCTAGATGTCAAAATTTACCATAATGAATACTGTTATACACAATTACCTGTTTCATTACGAAATAAAACTATGTTCCTTACGCCGAAGACACATATACTTTTAAACAAATGAACTCAAATAAACTGCAACTCTATAATAGTACCCCAATACTATGTAAAATTGGAAAGAATTGAATAAATCTCATGCCAGCACCAAGAAAAAGTAACAATATTATAAAAACTCTTGTTGCCGTCAAATAAAATTTCATGGCAACCAGAAAAATTGGATGCATTATAGCAACTAGTGGAATTTATTTACAAGAAGATCTCAATAAACTACAGCACCACATAATGTTTCCCATGGAGAGAGCAGTATTGCTAATCACTATAACCAGAGAAATGTAAGGTGAAGAAACATTTCAAGGAGGATTAATTATAATATCCAACATAATATCCAAATAATAATATCCAACCTCTTGATTTGTGGAAAATCTGATTAAATTTGGATCGATCAGCTCAGCGCTAATAATGTTATTTGTTATATTTCATATTTTTAAATTAGCAATTGATATTATTATTGATATTATTATATTGTGCGGCGCGAATTTTGGATTAATTGACTATGAGACCATCTAATGTTTACTTATTATTTTTAGAATTATTTTTAAGATAAGATATTTATATATTAGTTTCAAACTTTGTATATAGATAATTACATAACGGAGGGCAATTATGTCGTGGTTAAGTAATTGTCAAATGAGTTAAAAACACTACAATTAAATAAAATAAGTATTAAAAACATGCCCCCGCAGAGAGAGAGAGAGAGAGAGAGAGAGAGAGCGCACAACAGCAAAAGTGAGGACGCGCACTATAGTAACAAGTGTCGGTTTTTTGTTTTTATGTCGTTTTTTCCGCTAGCCCCCATCCGCTGAACGCGCAATAAGGAACTTTGCGTATAATTACTTTTTTTGTACTATGGTTAAACAAATAAATAAATAAATATATATACTATAATAATGTATATACTATATACTATAATAATGTATACTATGGCATCAGTACCGCTACGGGTAGATTTTGCTCAACTGTTGATTATGGGAGGATTTATGTCTTTTATACTAATAATTCGTCCTTCTTGGCGGTCCATACATGCGCGGTTGTGATAATCCATATTCGTGGGAGGTAGGAAGTGCTACATCCAAAGTGGGTATGAATAAAAGAGTAAATACTTATTGTATCGTTGGGGGAGTCGGCAAGAGTAGCGACGAGGCAAAATTCAGATTTTTTCGGTATATATTTTTTTAGTTATTCATTAGACAGTTATAAGGTACTGTATATAAATTGGGTCAGAATTAATTATGTGTTTGTTAATTTGTTTTCCAAACAAATTTGAGTATAGAGTGCAGACATATATTTGAGATGTTTTAATAACCTCTAATAAACTTTATTTGAACATTTTCTATATCGCGATTCTATAAGAAAGTAACAAAACGAATTGCTATCAAAGCAATTTGTTTTATAATTTCGTTTACATTTTATCACACCACAACAGTTGAATTAGCTAAAATCATATTTTGGAATGTCAAAATTTTATTTTTCTCATTCGTTTATCTCATTTACTTTGTAGACCTTATTGGTTTCAAGTTTTTTCTTAGATACTAAGTAAATACTGGTGTTATGAACAGATAACTAGTTTATTTCTGCGACAATTATATTTAATAATATACTGAATAATATACTGTTTTAGTACAAACTCTATCTAAATAAAAAATGATTATGAATTTTAATATTGGCAAAGTTAATTAAAAGTTGTAAATTATTGAAATCACATGGATAATAAGGAAGAAAAACATTGAAAGCTTATATATTGAAAAGGACAATTTAAACATATTATTTCATTAAAATTATCCATTGTTAAATTAAATCTAGATTGTGAACATGTGTTTGCAGTAGAATAATATTTTATTGTACTAACAGTATAAAACCGTTCAATCGAGAAGAGATACACAATGACTAGTATGTTGATAAAATTACATATTAAATATGTGATTTTTTTCAATGACTGTACTACTTTTAATAGAAATTTGTGTCATTGACTTGACAAAATAATTCCGTTATATTATATAAGCAATTGTGTTTTTTATGGGGTTTATCAGAAATAATACATTGATTTAAGTACCCATATATATTAAGTCCATGGATTACAAGTTTTTAAATCAAGATTGAGTTTTATAACTAATGAACCATGGCAACCAATCACGTTCATTTAGCAACCTAAATTAAATTAAAAAGCAATTTTTTTGAATGTACAATACGCACAAATAAGTTGTTTATAAATGATCCATGCATGTATATATGAGTACACAACGATTGTATTTATGAGTATATCTTGATTTTATGTGTTTTTTGTGAAACGTTCTATTTTTGTATACATTTTTATTTCGGTGCTATATTTGTTTTCTAGTTCAAGGTGGATCCATATCCATTTTTGAGTACTCTTTTAATCCCGTGGTATATTTGTTTTTAGTTCAAGGTTGATCCATATCTATTTTTGAGTACTCTTTTAATCCCATAGAGATACTTTTGTGTTCTTATTTTAAAACAATATTTTATCAACATTTGCAAACAAATTGTATTAAGCCATCTGATCAAATTTGGATCGATCAGCTCAGCGCTAATAATGTTATTTTTTATATTTCATATGTTTAAATTAGCAATTGATATTATTATTGATATTATTATATTGTGCGGCGCGAATTTCGGATTAATTGACTATGAGACCATCTAATGTTTACTTATTATTTTTAGAATTATTTTTAAGATAAGATATTTATATATTAGTTTCAAACTTTGTATATAGATAATTACATAACGGAGGGCAATTATGTCGTGGTTAAGTGATTGTCAAATGAGTTAAAAACACTACAATTAAATAAAATAAGTATTAGAAACATGCCCCCGCAGAGAGAGAGAGAGAGAGAGAGAGAGAGAGAGAGAGAGAGAGAGAGAGAGTGCGCACAACAGCAAAAGTGAGGACGCGCACTATAGTAACAAGTGTCGGTTTTTTGTTTTTATGTCGTTTTTCCCGCTATCCCCCATCCGCTGAACGCGCAATAAGCAACGTCGTTACAAAAAAAGATTATAACCGTAAAAGTGAAGTGTATAATAGTAAATTTAGTATATAAGTAACTTTACTTAGTTTTTAAGTTATGCCAGATCTATGTACAGGTAACTAGGATTACCTCAAATGCAGGCAAATTTCTTAATTATTTGGTATAATTACTGTTTTTGTACTATGGTTAAACAAATAAATAAATAAATATATACTATATACTATAATAATGTATACTATGGCATCAGTACCGCTACGGGTAGATTTTGCTCAACTGTTGATCTTGGGAGGATTTATGTCTTTTATACTAATAATTCGTCCTTCTTGGCGGTCCATACATGCGCTGTTGTGATAATCCATATTGGTGGGAGGTAGGAAGTGCTACATCCAAAGTGGGTATGAATAAAAGAGTAAATACTAATTGTATCGTTGGGGGAGTCGGCAAGTGTAGCGACGAGGCAAAATTCAGATTTTTTCGGTATATATTTTTTTAGTTATTCATTAGACAGTTATAAGGTACTGTATATAAATTGGGTCAGAATTAATTATGTGTTTGTTAATTTGTTTTCCAAACAAATTTGAGTATAGAGTGCAGACATATATTTGAGATGTTTTAATAACCTCTAATAAACTTTATTTGAACATTTTCTATATCGCGATTCTATAAGAAAGTAATAAAACGAATTGCTATCAAAGCAATTTGTTTTATAATTTCGTTTACATTTTATCACACCACAACAGTTAATTAGCCAAAATCATATTTTGGAATGTCAAAATTTTATTTTTCTCATTCGTTTATCTCATTTACTTTGTAGACCTTATTGGTTTCAAGTTTTTTCTTAGATACTAAGTAAATACTGGTGTTATGAACAGATAACTAGTTTGTTGCTGCGACAATTATATTTAATAATATACTGAATAATATACTGTTTTAGTACAAACTCTATCTAAATAAAAAATGATTATGAATTTTAATATTGGCAAAGTTAATTAAAAGTTGTAAATTATTAAAACCACATGGATAATAAGGAAGAAAAACATTGAAAGCTTATATATTGAAAAGGACAATTTAAACATATGATTTCATTAAAAATTATCCATTGTTAAATTAAATCTAGATTGTGAACATGTGTTTGCAGTAGAATAATATTTTATTGTACTAACAGTATAAAACCGTTCAATCGAGAAGAGATACACAATGACTAGTATGTTGATAAAATTACATATTAAATATGTGATTTTTTTCAATGACTGTACTACTTTTAATAGAAACTTGTGTCATTGACTTGACAAAATAATTCCGTTATATTATATAAGCAATTGTGTTTTTTATGGGGTTTATCAGAAATAATACATTGATTTAAGTACCCATATATATTAAGTCCATGGATTACAAGTTTTTAAATCAAGATTGAGTTTTATAACTAATGAACCATGGCAACCAATCACGTTCATTTAGCAACCTAAATTAAATTAAAAAGCAATTTTTTTGAATGTACAATACGCACAAATAAGTTGTTTATAAATGATCCATGCATGTATATATGAGTACACAACGATTGTATTTATGAGTATATCTTGATTTTATGTGTTTTTTGTGAAACGTTCTATTTTTGTATACATTTTTATTTCGGTGCTATATTTGTTTTCTAGTTCAAGGTGGATCCATATCCATTTTTGAGTACTCTTTTAATCCCGTGGTATATTTGTTTTTAGTTCAAGGTTGATCCATATCTATTTTTGAGTACTCTTTTAATCCCATAGAGATACTTTTGTGTTCTTATTTTAAAACAATATTTTATCAACATTTGCAAACAAATTGTATTAAGCCATCTGATCAAATTTGGATCGATCAGCTCAGCGCTAATAATGTTATTTTTTATATTTCATATGTTTAAATTAGCAATTGATATTATTATTGATATTATTATATTGTGCGGCGCGAATTTCGGATTAATTGACTATGAGACCATCTAATGTTTACTTATTATTTTTAGAATTATTTTTAAGATAAGATATTTATATATTAGTTTCAAACTTTGTATATAGATAATTACATAACGGAGGGCAATTATGTCGTGGTTAAGTGATTGTCAAATGAGTTAAAAACACTACAATTAAATAAAATAAGTATTAGAAACATGCCCCCGCAGAGAGAGAGAGAGAGAGAGAGAGAGAGAGAGAGAGAGAGAGAGAGAGAGAGTGCGCACAACAGCAAAAGTGAGGACGCGCACTATAGTAACAAGTGTCGGTTTTTTGTTTTTATGTCGTTTTTCCCGCTATCCCCCATCCGCTGAACGCGCAATAAGCAACTTCGTTACAAAAAAAGATTATAACCGTAAAAGTGAAGTGTATAATAGTAAATTTAGTATATAAGTAACTTTACTTAGTTTTTAAGTTATGCCAGATCTATGTACAGGTAACTAGGATTACCTCAATTGCAGGCAAATTTCTTAATTATTTGGTATAATTACTGTTTTTGTACTATGGTTAAACAAATAAATAAATAAATATATACTATATACTATAATAATGTATACTATGGCATCAGTACCGCTACGGGTAGATTTTGCTCAACTGTTGATCTTGGGAGGATTTATGTCTTTTATACTAATAATTCGTCCTTCTTGGCGGTCCATACATGCGCTGTTGTGATAATCCATATTGGTGGGAGGTAGGAAGTGCTACATCCAAAGTGGGTATGAATAAAAGAGTAAATACTAATTGTATCGTTGGGGGAGTCGGCAAGTGTAGCGACGAGGCAAAATTCAGATTTTTTCGGTATATATTTTTTTAGTTATTCATTAGACAGTTATAAGGTACTGTATATAAATTGGGTCAGAATTAATTATGTGTTTGTTAATTTGTTTTCCAAACAAATTTGAGTATAGAGTGCAGACATATATTTGAGATGTTTTAATAACCTCTAATAAACTTTATTTGAACATTTTCTATATCGCGATTCTATAAGAAAGTAATAAAACGAATTGCTATCAAAGCAATTTGTTTTATAATTTCGTTTACATTTTATCACACCACAACAGTTAATTAGCCAAAATCATATTTTGGAATGTCAAAATTTTATTTTTCTCATTCGTTTATCTCATTTACTTTGTAGACCTTATTGGTTTCAAGTTTTTTCTTAGATACTAAGTAAATACTGGTGTTATGAACAGATAACTAGTTTGTTTCTGCGACAATTATATTTAATAATATACTGAATAATATACTGTTTTAGTACAAACTCTATCTAAATAAAAAATGATTATGAATTTTAATATTGGCAAAGTTAATTAAAAGTTGTAAATTATTAAAACCACATGGATAATAAGGAAGAAAAACATTGAAAGCTTATATATTGAAAAGGACAATTTAAACATATGATTTCATTAAAAATTATCCATTGTTAAATTAAATCTAGATTGTGAACATGTGTTAGCAGTAGACTAATATTTTATTTTACTAGCAGTATAAAACCGTTCAATCGAGAAGACATACACAATGACTAGTATGTTGATAAAATTACATATTAAATATCCCTGGTAGAAACGTAAAGAACTGATTCGCCATCGGTTGGCCAAATCCGAACGACTTGGCCAACGGTTTAACCAACAGTTACCCTTAAATACTGCTTATTTCGTCACATTACAAGCGGTACGGTTGGTAAACAGATGGTTTAATTTGAAATACTCGTTTGAGGTTAGATTTGATTTAGGAAACCTAGGTAGCGCGCTCCGTGGCTTTCGATGTGTAGATGTAAGTTCTTCTTGAAGATGACGAGCACGTTACTCAGGACTCTCGCTGACGATGACCAGGTGTTCATCGGGGAAAAAAATGAAATCTATTTGGCGCGCTCCGTGGCTTTCGATATGCAGATGTAAGTTCTGTTTGAAGATGATGCGAGCACGTCACCCGGGTCTCGCGTAGACGATGTCTAGGTCTTCGACAAGAGAAAAATAATAAAATATAGGTAGCGCGCTCTGTGGAAATAATTACTATACAAGACTTCAAAAAGTGTTTGAAAATATTGGAACATTTTTGAAAAATTTTGGAAAATTTTGAAAATGTTTAAAATTTCCACAATTTTATATTTCACTAATAACTAGATTGGATATAGATTACTAGCCGCTGAGGTTCTCGGACACCTGGACATCGTCTACGAGACTCGCGGGTAACGTGTTCATCATCTTCGAGCAGAACTTACACCTACACACCGTAAACCACGAAGCGCATTACTAAGCCTAACATTTTTTCCCATAATAAACACCTGGACAACAATTTAGAGAGTTCCGGGTGACCTGAACAACACAGACGGCGAACATATTCTATATATTTATTATAGGTATTCTATATATTTATTATAGGTATATCACAAACCGAAATTATAAATCACTATAATAGTATTAAAATTTCATAACCTTAAATTACTACACTTGAAATTTTTCCCGAATCGTTGGTTAAATGTTAGCTAATATTCATGATAAGCGTTGGCCAACATTTTTAGCCAATTCTTAATTCACAGGCCATTTTGGTTGGTTTATTTTCTACCAGGGATGTGATATTTTTCTATGACTGTTACAACTTTTATTAGAAATTTGAATTTGTGTCATTGACTTGACAAAATAATTCCGTTATATTATATAAGCAATTGTGTTTTTTATGGGGTTTATCAGAAATAATACATTGATTTAAGTACCCACATATATTAAGTCCATGGATTACAAGTTTTTAAATCAAGATTGAGTTTTATAACTAATGAACCATGGCAACCAATCACGTTCATTTAGCAACCTAAATTAAATTAAAAAGCAATTTTTTTGAATGTACAATACGCACAAATAAGTTGTTTATAAATGATCCATGCATGTATATATGAGTACACAACGATTGTATTTATGAGTATATCTTGATTTTATGTGTTTTTTGTGAAAGGTTCTATTTTTGTATACTGTTTTATTTCTTTGCTATATTTGTTTTCTAGTTCAAGGTGGATCCATATCTATTTTTGAGTACTCTTTTAATCCCGTGGTATATTTGTTTTTAGTTCAAGGTTGATCCATATCTATTTTTGAGTACTCTTTTAATCCCATGGTATATCGGTTAATAAAATTGTTTTCGCATAAATCTATATCATCAAGCGATCATATTGATGAAATGCTTAATAAGCATTTCGTAACGTAGTGAATAAGAGATACTTTTGTGTTCTTATTTTAAAACAATATTTTATCAACATTTGCAAACAAATTGTATTAAGCCAAGCTTGTACAAAGAACTGTTAATTAGTTTAACTTTGTATTAACTCCGTACCTCTCGTTAGTCTGACAATAGATGATATATAAAGTTATAATAACGCACCGCATAACTTGTTAGATCATTAGATCATCACAAAACATTTTTAAAATGAGATTTCTTAATATCTGTTATTAATATCATAACTTAAAAACTAAGTAACTTTACTTAGTTTTTAAGTTATGCCAGATCTATGTACAGGTAACTAGGATTACCTCAATTGCAGGCAAGTTTCTTAATTATTTGGTATAATTACTGTTTCTGTACTATGGTTAAACAAATAAATAAATAAATATATACTATATACTATAATAATGTATACTATGGCATCAGTACCGCTACGGGTAGATTTTGCTCAACTGTTGATCTTGGGAAGATTTATGTCTTTTATATTAATAATTCGTCCTTCTTGGCGGTCCATACATGCGCTGTTGTGATAATCTATATTGGTGGGAGGTAGGAAGTGCTACGTCCAAAGTGGGTATGAATAAAAGAGTAAATACTAATTGCATCGTTGGGGGAGTCGGCAAGAGTAGCGACGAGGCAAAATTCAGATTTTTTCGGTATATATTTTTTTAGTTATTCATTAGACAGTTATAAGGTACTGTATATAAATTGGGTCAGAATTAATTATGTGTTTGTTAATTTGTTTTCCAAACAAATTTGAGTATAGAGTGCAGACATATATTTGAGATGTTTTAATAACCTCTAATAAACTTTATTTGAACATTTTCTATATCGCGATTCTATAAGAAAGTAATAAAACGAATTGCTATCAAAGCAATTTGTTTTATAATTTCGTTTACATTTTATCACACCACAACAGTTAATTAGCCAAAATCATATTTTGGAATGTCAAAATTTTCTTTTTCTCATTCGTTTATCTCATTTACTTTGTAGACCTTATTGGTTTCAAGTTTTTTCTTAGATACTAAGTAAATACTGGTGTTATGAACAGATAACTAGTTTATTTCTGCGACAATTATATTTAATAATATACTGAATAATATACTGTTTTAGTACAAACTCTATCTAAATAAAAAATGATTATGAATTTTAATATTGGCAAAGTTAATTAAAAGTTGTAAATTATTGAAACCACATGGATAATAAGGAAGAAAAACATTGAAAGCTTATATATTGAAAAGGACAATTTAAAGATATTATTTCATTAAAATTATCCATTGTTAAATTAAATCTAGATTGTGAACATGTGTTAGCAGTAGAATAATATTTTATTGTACTAACAGTATAAAACCGTTCAATCGAGAAGAGATACACAATGACTAGTATGTTGATAAAATTACATATTAAATATGTGATATTTTTCAATGACTGTACTACTTTTAATAGAAATTTGTGTCATTGACTTGACAAAATAATTCCGTTATATTATATAAGCAATTGTGTTTTTTATGGGGTTTATCAGAAATAATACATTGATTTAAGTACCCATATATATTAAGTCCATGGATTATAAGTTTTTAAATCAAGATTGAGTTTTATAACTAATGAACCATGGCAACCAATCACGTTCATTTAGCAACCTAAATTAAATTAAAAAGCAATTTTTTTGAATGTACAATACGCACAAATAAGTTGTTTATAAATGATCCATGCATGTATATATGAGTACACAACGATTGTATTTATGAGTATATCTTGATTTTATGTGTTTTTGTGAAACGTTCTATTTTTGTATACTGTTTTATTTCTTTGCTATATTTGTTTTCTAGTTCAAGGTGGATCCATATCTATTTTTGAGTACTCTTTTAATCCCGTGGTATATTTGTTTTTAGTTCAAGGTTGATCCATATCTATTTTTGAGTACTCTTTTAATCCCATGGTATATCGGTTAATAAAATTGTTTTCGCATAAATCTATATCATCAAGCGATCATATTGATGAAATGCTTAATAAGCATTTCGTAACGTAGTGAATAAGAGATACTTTTGTGTTCTTATTTTAAAACAATATTTTATCAACATTTGCAAACAAATTGTATTAAGCCAAGCTTGTACAAAGCCCTGTTAGTTAGTTTAACTTTGTATTAACTCCGTACCTCTCGTTAGTCTGACAATAGATGACATATAAAGTTATAATAACGAACCGCATAACTTGTTAGATCATTAGATCATCACAAAACATTTTTAAAATGAGATTTCTTAATATCTGTTATTAATATCATAACTTAAAAACTAAGTAACTTTACTTAGTTTTTAAGTTATGCCAGATCTATGTACAGGTAACTAGGATTACCTCAATTGCAGGCAAGTTTCTTAATTATTTGGTATAATTACTGTTTCTGTACTATGGTTAAACAAATAAATAAATAAATATATACTATATACTATAATAATGTATACTATGGCATCAGTACCGCTACGGGTAGATTTTGCTCAACTGTTGATCTTGGGAAGATTTATGTCTTTTATATTAATAATTCGTCCTTCTTGGCGGTCCATACATGCGCTGTTGTGATAATCTATATTGGTGGGAGGTAGGAAGTGCTACGTCCAAAGTGGGTATGAATAAAAGAGTAAATACTAATTGCATCGTTGGGGGAGTCGGCAAGAGTAGCGACGAGGCAAAATTCAGATTTTTTCGGTATATATTTTTTTAGTTATTCATTAGACAGTTATAAGGTACTGTATATAAATTGGGTCAGAATTAATTATGTGTTTGTTAATTTGTTTTCCAAACAAATTTGAGTATAGAGTGCAGACATATATTTGAGATGTTTTAATAACCTCTAATAAACTTTATTTGAACATTTTCTATATCGCGATTCTATAAGAAAGTAATAAAACGAATTGCTATCAAAGCAATTTGTTTTATAATTTCGTTTACATTTTATCACACCACAACAGTTAATTAGCCAAAATCATATTTTGGAATGTCAAAATTTTCTTTTTCTCATTCGTTTATCTCATTTACTTTGTAGACCTTATTGGTTTCAAGTTTTTTCTTAGATACTAAGTAAATACTGGTGTTATGAACAGATAACTAGTTTATTTCTGCGACAATTATATTTAATAATATACTGAATAATATACTGTTTTAGTACAAACTCTATCTAAATAAAAAATGATTATGAATTTTAATATTGGCAAAGTTAATTAAAAGTTGTAAATTATTGAAACCACATGGATAATAAGGAAGAAAAACATTGAAAGCTTATATATTGAAAAGGACAATTTAAAGATATTATTTCATTAAAATTATCCATTGTTAAATTAAATCTAGATTGTGAACATGTGTTAGCAGTAGAATAATATTTTATTGTACTAACAGTATAAAACCGTTCAATCGAGAAGAGATACACAATGACTAGTATGTTGATAAAATTACATATTAAATATGTGATATTTTTCAATGACTGTACTACTTTTAATAGAAATTTGTGTCATTGACTTGACAAAATAATTCCGTTATATTATATAAGCAATTGTGTTTTTTATGGGGTTTATCAGAAATAATACATTGATTTAAGTACCCATATATATTAAGTCCATGGATTATAAGTTTTTAAATCAAGATTGAGTTTTATAACTAATGAACCATGGCAACCAATCACGTTCATTTAGCAACCTAAATTAAATTAAAAAGCAATTTTTTTGAATGTACAATACGCACAAATAAGTTGTTTATAAATGATCCATGCATGTATATATGAGTACACAACGATTGTATTTATGAGTATATCTTGATTTTATGTGTTTTTGTGAAACGTTCTATTTTTGTATACTGTTTTATTTCTTTGCTATATTTGTTTTCTAGTTCAAGGTGGATCCATATCTATTTTTGAGTACTCTTTTAATCCCGTGGTATATTTGTTTTTAGTTCAAGGTTGATCCATATCTATTTTTGAGTACTCTTTTAATCCCATGGTATATCGGTTAATAAAATTGTTTTCGCATAAATCTATATCATCAAGCGATCATATTGATGAAATGCTTAATAAGCATTTCGTAACGTAGTGAATAAGAGATACTTTTGTGTTCTTATTTTAAAACAATATTTTATCAACATTTGCAAACAAATTGTATTAAGCCAAGCTTGTACAAAGCCCTGTTAGTTAGTTTAACTTTGTATTAACTCCGTACCTCTCGTTAGTCTGACAATAGATGATATATAAAGTTATAATAACGAACCGCATAACTTGTTAGATCATTAGATCATCACAAAACATTTTTAAAATGAGATTTCTTAATATCTGTTATTAATATCTGAAGAATCACATATTAACATTTTTGTGCAATGTGCTTTTTTCTCGCAAGCTATTGAGCATGGGGTAATGCGAATTTTTTTAGCGCGCGGCACAATGAATTGTTTACGTTTATTGGTGTCAGTGAAAGAATAAATCGTCGTCTTGTGTAACGTTTTCCTATTACAAAATCTCATGTGTGATTTCGAATGTTTTATAACGAGTTGACTAACGTGCTCTCGTTATGTCTCTCTCCTCCGAATATATATGTGAATAACTATAATTCTGCATGTACATATCCATGTAAACATGTACTATATTTCAGCAGCAAGGTAAGTGAGAGAGTTCACACTTAAGCAGCTAGCAATACGGAGAGAGCCGCGCGCTTGTGTGAGTGTGTCACATGAGAGAGAGAGAGAGAGAGAGAGAGAGAGAGAGTGGGAGAAAGCCCGCATGCTCGAGCTGCCGCGCTCCGCTAGATAACTTTGCTTTCGGCTATTGTACGGTGCGGTCTAATTTTCCTAGAGAGATTCTGCGATTGCGATCCGTGACAGTAGTATATGGGCCACTATGAAGAGACAGGGGCGTGGCCTAACTGACGTCACTCCCGTGGCTGGCGCCAGTTGTTTATGTAAACAAACACCATGTTTATATAAACAGTAGCTGATAAGGTCAATAAACATGATTTACGACCGCTACTGTATGAGTGCGTCATCGATGGGTGAACTACTTTGTTTATTTATAAATAATTATAAATAATTAGTTAACAAAAGCTATATCACGCATACGATGCCATAAGGTTAACATGATTTACGACCGCTACTCTGTCATAAACAGTCTGTCATCGATGGGTGACTTTTGTTTATTTATAAATAATTATAAATAATTTTTAAACAAAAGCTATATCACGCATACGATACCAACCTTTTACCCAAGCAGACCCGAGCGCGTCTCTCTCCCTCTTTCGTTATCTACTCCATACCAGCCCCGAGCTCGAGAACGCACGTGCGCGACTCTCGCTAAGCCAACCCGTCCCCTCTCCTTTTACACTATAGTAGCCCGTGAGCTCTGACGCGACGTCTCTCTCTCTCTCTCTCTCTTTCGCTGTCTACACCATACCGGCCACGAGCTGGAGAGAACGCGCGTGTTCGACTCTCGCTATACAAGCCCATCCCCTCTCCTTTTACACTATAGTATCCCCTCTGACGCGGTGGCTCCCGCCGCTGCTGTACCGGACCCGCTTCTCTCTCCTCCATACTCGCGCGTGCGTCCGCCGCCGTCTACCTGTCGTATACCTGCTGTTTGGCTTTTATTGCCCTTGCGTCAGCTCTGATCCTTTCTGCGCTGTAATAATATGTAACCTGTATGATTTCCTACTACACGGTGCCGCAAAGCCTACTCTAAATTTCAGCTTTGGGGTTTATTGATGGGATTTGTACACATTAAAATAGAGAAAATTTGTTTGATACAAGCTTATATTTATTTAATAAAACAGCAAAAATTGAATACATGATATATTTATGCGCTCGTGTGTGTGTGTGTGTGTGTGTGTATGCGCGCGTAGAACAATAAAGAATATTTACAGCTTAGAAACTAACGATAGGAGATGAATAAAAAAAAACGTTATATCGGAAACATAACGTCGTACACATCTTTTGCGATTCTGGCTAAGCCAAACGCATAGATTTCCGTTAAAACTACATCTAAAACGTCGACGCTTACAGTGGCGAAATTCAAGTTTGTCTTAACAATTTCGTCGATTTTATATTTATGAAGGGCGTAATATTGTTTGAACGACTTTACATTTTTCAGAATTTCACGACATAGTTCAGCCTCTTCTCTTTTCAAAGCGTCTTTTATATAATCTAAAATTGAGTCCACGCCGCGATTAACTAATCCCGAAAGCTCCTCGAGCTGTTTAAAACGCAAATCGATGCACTCTTTTACCTGTCTTAAGCCAGCGAACGTTTGTTGATGCATAATTACACTAGGCGGACTCTCGTACTTTTTCTGCTTCTTGCACGCAGGCTGTGCAGGTGGATGCTGTTGTGTTTCCTCGTCATGGCCGCCGACACTGTTGATGAACTGCTGAGCGTTGTGGGTTGTCATTTCTGCTGTAGGTGCTGATGTTGGTGTTGTCCTCTCGTCGATTCTGATCGCTCTTGCTCCGAAGCTATTTGTGAATGTGACATCGTGATTTGGAAGGAGGATCTTGCTAGGATTTCCAAAATCCTGGTAGAACGTGAAGGAGTGATTCAGATAGGCATCCATAGCCTCCATCTGATCTTTGATCACTTCCCAGCTGTGTGAGTCGAGTGTCACATACTTGGCTGGCGATCCATTGGCACAAATTTTTAACACTGCTCTGTAGTAACCGCTGTAATACTCGAGGCCTATGGTTGCACGCTTGCAGTTTGATTTGTTGAGCGCGTACGTCGTCGAGTACAGCAAGTTGCAGGTGATCGGCTTATTTTTCCAAGACTCGGCACTTGTTGCTGCTGAGGTTGCTGCTGCTGCTGAATCCATTGCAAAGATTTTTTTTACACACGAGGTCTACTTGACGAGAGTGTTCTTACGACTGGTGGCTGGCGACTGAGCCACGACACCTTTATAAAGAATGGTATGACAAAGAGCGAGCGTCAACGAGTCGCAGATCTTTCTAGAAACGACCGTTACAGTATTTACATTCCATAGTGAAACACGAGACAAGTTTGATATCGTTAAAAGTTGTTTTGTTTAACGCAAACGTCACAGCTAGTACGATTGTATAAACTACTCAGATAAGAAGCATCCGGTCTTGGCTGTGCAGATCTGATTACAGTAACCCCGTCCTGTAGAACTCGTACGTGGGAATGCGTTGACTCGATGACGCATTGTTTTATTTTGCATTCTTCTCATGAGCCTTCGATAAAACTTAACGGCTAATGCGTCATTCTTGACAAAATCTGATGAAAAAAAACGTAGATATTTTCGCAGAGAAACGCCGCTACACATATGATACAGAAACATAATGCAGTTCGCCACATACTTTAGAGTCGACGCTCTGCACTTGTTTTTTATTCCAGTCGAATCGCGTGCAGTTTTTTCCGAGTCGATCAAGATGATGCTTTGATACGGGTGCAACTCCGTAGCTGTCAAAGTAAATTCCGTATCCATTTTTATCTATAAAGATGGCAACCCAGTGTGATCCTGGCTGATCGGACGTGTCTAGATTCGTTACAATAGCTGTCGGTGTGGATAGCAATTTCGGAACGTGATTAGCAGCGTAAACTCCTATTGAATCGGCTTTTAATCCTCTAATAGCTGTGATTATTTAACGCGTATTCATGTTGATGGTGCATCTACGTACTCTTCTTCTTCCGCACCGTCTTTTTTTTCCTCAGCTGCTTTTTTAATTTCGTCCACAACGTCGCTAGCACGAAATCTTTCGGGATAGTGATATCTCTCCATCTGCAGCAGATCGTAATCTAATATAGCTTGGTACATTACTTGGCTATTTATGTCGTACGGGTCGCTTCGATGAGGACTGGCAACGATTGAGTGTATCCACCTTCTGATTTGATAGGCTCGACGCAGCGCGCAAAAATTTTTCTTCTTCTCGAATTTCTTGATACCGTGGCTGGTGCACAGCAAGACGTTAGGGAATTGCACAGAGAGTTCGTCAAACGAAGGCGCACTAAAATCTTCTAAATTTATGATTCTTCGAGCCACTACTTTTTCCAAAAACTTGGCTTTTGCCTGGCCACGCACGTATATACGGCGCGCGTCTTTCACCAAGTTGCACAGATTACGACGCAAACTCTTGAAGGAGATATCTCCGTCGTGCCACTCTAAACCGTGTACATCGAGAGTGCAGTAATTATTCGTCTGCTGCATGTCCACGGGTAATTCGGTAAATCTGCACGGCGCGCGAAAGTAGATAGGCTATATGCATACTGGCTCATGCGGATTCTGGCTCACCCCCTCCTCTCTCAGTGTGAGCCAGAATCCGAGCTGTGTATTTTAAATGGAGGGATTGTCAATCCCTCCCTTTTCTCCCCAAGCGACCGAGAATTCTTCCCCCTCTCGAAGTGAGCCAGAATCCGAGCTGTGTATTTTTAGATAGAGGGAGTGTCGATCCCTCCCTTCCCTCCCCTAGCGACCGAGAATTCTTCCCCCTCTCAAAGTGAGCCAGTAACCGTAGTATGTATAAGTCCCAATATTCCCTTCTCCGTGTCCCAAAAAAAAAATTTAGTGGTGGGTTCATGCTCCTCCTCCTTCGCGCAGGTAGAGACGACGACCCGCGTACAGGTGTTTTCCTCTACTTTACGGAATGTATGCGAGAAATGCTCCTTATACAAACTTCGCATAGATAATTCTGGGATACGTATACAAACTATCCCACGCAGATGTATACAGCTTCCAGCGACATGTGTTTTTCCTTTCGACTGCGATAAGTTAGTCCCCGTCTGCGCGGACAGATTGCATAGGTACTATCCCTCACATTTCCAATACGATCCTCACGCAGATAAGGACGAAGACCCGCGCACAGGTGTTTTCCTCTACTTTACGGAATGTATGCGAGAAATGCTCCTTATACAAACTTCGCGTAGATAATTCTAGGATACGTATACAAACTATCCCACGCAGATGTATACAGCTTCCAGCGACATGTGTTTTTCCTTTCGACTGCGATAAGTTAGTCCCCCGTCTGCGCGGACAGATTGCATAGGTACTATCCCTCACATTTCCAATACGATCCTCACGCAGATAAGGACGAAGACCCGCGCACAGGTGTTTTCCTCTACTTTACGGAATGTATGCGAGAAATGCTCCTTATACAATCTTCGCGTCTCTCCTTATACATCTAGTTGCGAGTCATGCAACTCGGTGAGGAGCATAAGAAATTTAAAACCCATTCCAAAAAAAACAAAATTGGATGGTGAGTTTTTTTTAATTCATAATAAATTTTTTTTTATATAATTAATTATTTTACAATCTTTTTTGTTTCTTTAGGTGATTTAAAAACTGAGAAGCCGTCAAGTCGCGGGCTGCTTAGTTTGAAGAAACAAAGCAGTAGCAGTGGCATGCAGCAACCGCGGCAGCAACAACAACAGCAGCAACAGCAGCAGCAGCAGCAACAGCAGCAGCAGCAGCAACAGCAGCAGCAACAACAAAAGCAGCAGCAGCAGCAACAACAGCAGCAGCAGCAGCAACAAAAGCAACAACAGCAACAGCAACAGCAGCAGCAACAACAACAGCAGCAGCAACAACATCAGCAACAACAGCAGCAGCAGCAGCCACAACAACAGCAACAAAGAAATGTTCCGAGAGTTATCGATATAGAATTTGTAGTTGATCCTATCGATGTATCAAAATTTTAAAAAAAAACAAAAAAAGTAAAGTAATGTAAAAAAATTTATTTTTTTTTTTTGTAATGATGTATGAAAAATAGAATAAGGTATAAATAAATAAAAATAATATCGTATACATTTTTCTTACTTTCTCTTTAATCCACTCTGCTCAACGTTATTTCATTAAAAAAAAAAATAATGACATTTCTTTTAATAATATAATAATTATTATTCTTTTATAAAAAAAAAATTATTATTTATTGATAATATAGATTCCTCTTTCTTAAAAAAAAAATAAAGCTATGAATTGGTAGCGATTTTTTAGAGCTAAGAAAGAATTTAAACATAGTTTTTTATCTTATTTTTCTTTATTTCCAATATAAACATGTACATACATTATTTTTTTTAGAAATATTATCTATTTCATCTTGACCAAATGTCGATTCTAAATAATTTAGCAGCCAAGCTCTTATTGCTACAACATTATGAATAGCGCACATAGGTTTTCTCCTAATGCAGAGAGCATGGTTAAAACAAAAGTAGTGGCTTTTACTTGTTATTTCTTCAAGAGGTGGACATCCGAAGTCTTCAACATTTGTAATGGATCTGCAAAGTATCAGATAAAATTAAAGATAAGTATCAAAAAAAAAAGTATCAAAACGATTCAAAATAATTAACTTACATGTTTGGCAAAATATTTTTCATCCATCGGGCTTTCTGTTGTCCCTTTATGCCATTGGAGGTTTGAAAAGATATGCGGTCGGTAAGGCAGTTTTCCTCAAATTAAGGAAACTTATTTCTTTGAAAATAAAAGTATCGTCTGCAATTCTCTGAAATCCTTGAATGTCGCAGATATAAGCATTTTCTTCTTTACATTGCAGGATAGTATTTTTAAACAACAAATCGTAGTCACGTGTTCTTTCCATCTTTTCAGCTTTGTAGACAGTTTAGCAAGAAGTGATCTCGCGAGGTTCCAGCATCCTCGTTTTATAATATGAAACTCCGCCTTTCACACTTCCAGAAATGGATACTCAAAACAAATGCATAGCCCTCATTTGTTGGGCTCAAAAGATGATTTTTGGTTGGTTTAAAAGGAAAAAAATTCATCCCTTCTCTAGAAAATTTTCCTCCTCTTAGTCTCATAATCTTCTAGGATTGGATGATGGAAAAATGTGTACCCCTTATTGGAAGAAAATTCATCCCTTCCCGAGAAAATCTTTCTCCTCTCTCCTCAGCAGCGAGATCTTCCACCTCTTCTTATGATGATTTCAGCTTTAAAAGAGAGAAATTTCTCTTAGACGAGCACAGTTCATCTGACGCAGTCGGCAAAAAAAAAAATTCAGTCTCAATTTTGTGCAAGATTACTAGTGACACTCTAGTGAAAAAACAGTAAAAATGGCTTCGATTGATCTTATCGAACGTCTTGTACAAGTGCTTCGCGATACTGTACAAAATGTGGATCAAATGAGCGTCAATGATATTCATTATTGGTTAGATATGTGTAATTCTACTATTAATGAATTAAACGAAAAAATTTCTAAATCCAATCTCACGAGAGGAGAAAAACAGAAATGTCAAACTTGTTTGACGCATCTTTCGTGTGTGCAAGTAGAATTTGAACATCGTCTTCATCGAGGAGGTAGTCTGCATGCTGAAGAAGCAGAAGCTAGAGTTGAGTGGCGTGATGTGCAATCAGCCTTCCAAAATCGAATCAGGACAGGTGTGGTTGTTAACATAAAGCATGTGGACATATTGAGTTTTTTTAATGATGCACTGAAGCTCTTCAAAGATAAGACACAAGCATGTTTAGAAGAATATAATGCGGTGAAAATCAATTCCGATTTTATTTCAGAATTTACAATGCAAAAAAATGGTGAAGAAACGACAGATATTAAATATTTTACGAGTGAGAGTGCTACAGTATACATGTCAACAGATTTAGAGAAATGGTTTACAGACAATATTAAAGAGCCCATTCTTTCACAATTAGAAGAATTTCAAGAAAAGGATTCAGGCTGGACACTGAAGAGTATTATAAGTTTATGTATAAATATGAAAAAATATTCTCCAATTAAGGGAAGTTCTTATATTCCTCTTCCAAAGTTTATTGAAAATAAAAAAGCATGTGTTAACGTTCATAATAACGACGATCAGTGTTTCAAGTATGCTGTTCTTTCATCATTATATCCAAGTAACAAAAATGCTAGTAGAGTTAATCAGTATCGATTGCATGAAAATGAATTAAATTTTGCTGGTATAGAATTCCCAGTAAAACTTAAAAGTATTCCGAAATTTGAAAAACTGAATAATATTTCAGTAAATGTATACATGCTTAGAAAGTATGGCCACAAATTCGAAGTAACACCTTGTCATATTACGACAGAGAAGAAGGAAAAACACGCAAACCTTCTCATCATTCAAGATTTTTATATAGATGAGCATGAAGAAAATAATCGTGCTGATGAAGGTGACATGCCTAAATATCATTACGTATGGATAAAAAGTATGTCTCGACTTTTGAGTTCTCAAGTGTCTAAAACTCATTTAAAATCTTACCATTGTGAAAGGTGTTTACAAATATTTTATACCGAGGAAAGATTGAAAATTCATGAAAGCGATTGTAAAAATTTAAATAATTGTCGAATAAATTTGCCTGATTGTAAGAATAATATTCTCAAATTCGAAGATTACAGTAAGAGTGAAAAGGTTCCTTTTGTTATTTATGCGGATTTTGAATGTTTATTGAAACCTACTGAGAATGAGAATGCTTTCCAACTGCACGAAGCATACAGCATAGGATACTTCATAAAATGCAGTTTTGATGATAGCTTATCTGGCTATAGATCATACAGAAGAAAAAATGAAGAAGAAGAGACAGCTGCAGCATGGTTTGTTCAAGAATTAAAGTCAATTGGTGAAAAAATTGACGTACTCTACAAGAATCCAAAACCAATGAGACTTACAGATTTAGAGGAAATATCTTTTCGGAGATCATCAACTTGTCATATATGTCGGAAACCATTCACTAGTGAAGAACTTGCTGTACGAGACCATTGTCATCTCACAGGGCGGTAAGATTTCCTTCTCGATTATATTCGAAATAATGTAAACGAAATTTTGTAATTCTAAGATAGATTTTCTTCTTCTTCAGTTTCAGAGGTGCAGCTCACAATTCTTGTAATTTGAATTATAAGGATTCAAGATTCATTCCTGTGGTTTTTCATAACCTCAATTACGACACTCATTTTATTTTAAAGGAGATTGCTACTTCTACGTTGGTGAGAGGACGAGTAAATTTAATACCTCACAATAAGGAGAAATATATTTCTTTTACAAAATACGTGGATGGCTGCAACATTAGTTTTAGATTCATAGATTCTTGGCGTTTTCTACCTTCATCATTGGAAAAGCTTGCATCATATCTGAAAAATGTACTAATAGCAAAGGAATTTCGATCAGATGGACTTACAGATGAAAAGATAGATCTCCTTCGACGAAAAGGTGTATTTCCATATGATTTTGTAAATGGATTAGATAAGTTGACGACTACAAAATTGCCAGAAAAGAATGATTTTTATAATAAGCTAACAACAGATTCTCAAATTGCTGAAGAAGACTATAAGCATGCTGTCCAAGTTTGGAATAAGTTCAATATTAGTACGTTGGGAGAATATTCAGATCTTTATCTGAAAACCGATGTTTTACTATTGGCCGATGTTTTCGAGAGTTTTCGAGAAACATCTCTTAAAGCCTATGATTTATGTCCTGCTCACTTTTATACGACTCCTGGACTAACTTTTTCAGGAGCTTTAAAAATGACAAAGGTAGAATTGGAGCTTCTTACAGATATTGACATGCTAATGTTTATCGAATCGGGCATTCGAGGTGGAATAAGTCAGTGTTGTAATCGATATGCCAAGGCAAATAATCCATATATGGGTTCTTCATACGATAAGGATCAGAAAACAAAGACTCTCTTATATTTTGATATCAACAATCTTTATGGATGGGCAATGGTACAGCCTTTACCAGTTGGAAAATTTGAATGGATTGATTATGAGAAAAATCCAAGTTTTTTCAATACACCACCAGATTCTGATATAGGCTATTTTGCTGAAGTTGACTTGGAGTATCCTGAAGAAATACATGATGATCATAGGGATTTACCTTTTTGCGCAAAACATCTTGCATCACCTGGTTCAAAGCAGAAGAAACTTCTCACGACTTTGAATGACAAGAAAAGGTATGTCATTCATTATCGAGCACTTAAGCAGGTCTTAGATAATGGACTTCGATTAAAAAAGGTGCATAGGATTTTGAGTTTTGAGCAGAGGGCGTGGCTCAAACCATATGTTGAATTTAACACAGAAAAGCGAAAGCAAGCAAAGAATGAGTTTGAAAAACTCTTCTACAAATTGTTAATTAATGCAGTCTATGGAAAGTGTATTACGAACGAGAGCGGAAACGTGTAGATGTGCGATTAGTAAATAAATTTACAGGCAGATACGGAGCAGAAGCACGCATAGCTATACCAAATTTTCACAGTTGTGCAATCTTCGATGAAAATTTGGTTGCCATACAGCTGAAGAGGACAAGTATTACAATCAAAAAACCAATATACGTTGGTCTCTCAATTCTAGATTTGTCAAAAACATTAGTATATGATTTTCATTATTCATATATGAAAAAGCGAGTTGGAGAAAAATGTAAACTCCTGTATACGGATACTGATACTTTAATATATGAAGTTGAGGATGTAGATATGTATCAAATAATGAAAGAAGATGTACATAAATTTGATACTTCTGATTATGATGAAAATAATCAGTTTGGAATTCCACGTGTTAATAAAAAAGTTCCTGGATTGATGAAAGACGAATGCTGTGGCAAGATTATGACAGAATTCATTGGTTTAAGAAGCAAAATGTACAGTATTTTGATTAATGGAGCTGCGACAGTGAAAAAAGCTAAAGGTATAAAATCTAGTGTTGTAAAAAAATCAATCACGTTTGAAGATTATCGAAAATGCCTTCAGGATCATGTTATTATAAAACGTGAGCAGTGTAATATTCGTTCAAAATTACACATTGTGCATACTGAAAAACAGGAAAAAATTGCTCTAAGTCCACACGATGATAAAAGATTCTTATTGCCTCATAGTACTGACACTTTGCCTTGGGGACATTACAGAATTATGGAAGAACAGATGGCGCAAGCTGCTATGCAAGTAGAGGGAGATGCGGTGGAGGGGATTGTGGTGGAGGAGAGGGGCAACAATGGCGAAGGACGAAAAAGAGAGGAAGAAAGTGAGTGGGGGCATGAAGCAACCAATGAGAATGCTTCGCGGGTGGGGATGACACTTTATGCTGATGGAGGGGAACCAATCAAGATTGAATATGATGTTTTAGAGGAGTTTATGCACGAGTGGGATCCATCATTGGATAGGTTAGGAACTGAACAAGGAGTGAGAAATGATATATTACTAGAGGCTATGGAAGGGGCAGAAATTGTGGTGGGAAACGGGCTATATGAATGGATGAAACACGATGAAGAGCACATTCGAGAAATCGAAGCGAACAACCAACCTTGTGCAAAGAGACCAAGACTCACCTAACTCTAAAATAAGTAAGTTCTATTTCTTAGTTCTCTCTCTCTCTCTCTCTCTCTCTCTCTCTCTCTCTCTCTCTAAATTCTCACCTACAAGACATTTTTCACTAACTTTCATTCTTATTTTCACTTTTCAGAATGGATCTATCTGCACTCAACAAGATTGCTGAGCGCGAGTTCTTGCCTAAGAAAAGTCGCTTATTTTCTAAATCAAAATCACCGTCCGGTGTAAAATTGAAACCAATGCCTGGGGGACCGCGACTCACTTGCGAGCCCTCAAGTTTTCTTCCAAACACATCGAGACTCATGGTAGTACTGATGCAAAGAAGAAAGTTGCATGTCAATATATATGCCCAGCTTCGCGTAATTCCTCAATAATCGACTGGATTTCATTGACGTGATTATTATTTCCAGCTGATTGTTCGGCAATCAATAATCGAAGTCTCTCAGTAAGCTCGTTTGGATCATCCCAATAGACGAGATCAATGGAAGAATTTTTCTTAGCTATTTTATATTTAGGTATAAGTCCTCCTCCGCTGCTGTTTACATTCTTTTTACGTGGAGTGCTGCGGAACATTGGTGCTAAAACATTCTTATATTTATTACTTCTCGACATTCGTATAGATTCATCTTTGCTGAATTTTTTCCGATGAGCATTTGTTGCTTCCAATATCTTGCGATAATTTGCACGATCTGCTGAACTTAAAAGAAGATCATCCGGATATTTTTTAAATAGTAATTCCATTAGTCCATTCGTTTTAGGATAACTTTCATTTCTGACTTTGACATATTTATCATCAAATTCAATTTCTGAATCACCAATCATATACACTTCATCAACCTTTCGCACTCCGTATATATTATCAATGGTTCTACGGCTTTTATCTAGCATTGATAAAAAGTCTTCAGCTGATTCATTTTTTCCACTCGCGGATTTAAATGTAGAATTGGTTATTGTGTTAAAAACATCATCATTATTATCATTATCATCATAATCATAAACGGTATAATCCATTAAACTCGATCGATCGATTCTCATTCGTTTTTTTTTACTGTTGTTTTGATCCAAAATGTGATTGGATGGTTGCTGTAGTGGGCTTTCACTTTTCATCTCAACAAGTTTCTCAAGTGGTGTGATGACTGGTTTTAGAGTATCACCGATGACTTTTTCAAAATCATCTTTCTCCTGTTTTAATAAAGTGTATTTTTTCTTAAAAGCCTCACGAGCTCGCAAGAGCTCACTAAGAACATTCTTTTCTTTAGTGAAGTCTGACATGCTTACGTGGCGATGTCTACAACTGAACTGTAAGTTTGAGACTCATAATTCCTTTTTTATTGCAAAACAGTCAAATCCTTTTCTGTATCTACCCTCATTCATCGGTCGATCTTTGTCAATAACGATGAATCCATATCTATCATTCTTCCAACATTCAGAACAAAGATTCCGAAATTCGTTGAAAGTTAAATCTGTATTCACATGATCTTCATAGATATGTTTAAGATTTACATCATCTTGTCGATAAATTACTAACAAATTGACATTATCTCTAATGAGATGTTTTCCTATATGAGCATAAGATTGACATAGATAGAAGCTATCTACACTCTTATGTCTTCCCATACAGAAGAATGCTCTGACATTATCCTGCTTCTCACATGCCACATCATCAAAAATCATTATTGAATTTGGAAGGGCTTCATCTGGAGATACTACAGATTCATGCTCACTGAACGGAAGATATGATACTCCATCAATCGGATCCAGAACACTTTTGAGAAATTGATACTTTGGCTGATTCAAGGATTTAGAGTATACATACAAATTTTCAAACCTAAGACCATTGGGATGTGTTATTAAAGCCAATAAACTATTTGTTTTTCCACAGTTCGATGGGCCGCAGAAAACTGCTCGTATACTATCTGGTAGTAATTCCCCATGACGCTTTTTTCTCTTCACTTTTCCAAAATCGAAATTTGTCACGGGGAGTTTGACGTTCTGCTCGGTAAAATCCATGTTCACTCAACAGAGTCAAATATAACATTGAGCTCTCGAAATATAAACGCTCGTTTTATATCATGAATGTCAGTTGTGAATCAACACTCGAAGATCATACACAAATCTCAGAAACAGCCGAAAGGCTATGGATTGCTTGATAAAGTTATCAATAACTTACCTGTTGAAATGCATCTTCCTGGATATCAATACTGCGGTCCCGGAACCAAATTGAAAAAGCGAATGAAAAGAGGAGATCCTGGCATTAATCCGCTTGATCAGGCTTGTAAAAAACACGACATAGCTTACTCCGATAAAAACGGAGATCGTAAAGCTGCTGACAAGATGCTTGCTGAGGAAGCTATGCAGCGTGTTAGAGCTAAGGATGCTAGTCTTGGTGAAAAAGCTTTTGCTTTTGCTGTTAGCAATGCTATGAAATTAAAAGGAAAAACTGGAATGGGACTGAAATTTAATAAGTTAGTGACTGCAGCTAAACAGTCAATGTCAACAAGTAAAAGTTCTCGCAAGGTTATTCAATCAGCATTGAAGGGCGCACGTCAAGCTGTTAAAAGTGTAGGTGGAAAGAAAAAAGTTATCATTCCACGTGTTCTGCCGCTTCCATCAAAAATTGGTGGAGTTCTTCCTTTTCTCATTCCATTGTTCGCAGGACTAAGTGCTACCGGTGCTCTAGCAGGAGGTGCTGCTGGAATAGCTAAAGCAGTTAATGATGCTAAAGCTGCGCAGAAAAATTATGAAGAAAGTAAGAGGCATAACGAGACCATAGAAGCTATTGCTTTAGGCAAAGGTCATCTTAAGCCCTATAAAAGTGGAATGGGATTATTTATGAAACCTCATATCGGTCGTGGTCATCAAGTCAGTAGAAAAAAAAAACTTCGATTTAACTTTGCCAAATCGTGCACTGACTGACTACAATCTAAAAAAATATGCTCATATGATGGGAATTTCAGATTTCCGTGGTGTTTTCATGAGAAATAATCTACCACCCGATGGTCCATGGCGCAATGAATCAGCAGTGGTAAACTTGGATGATTTTCAAAATAGAGGCACTCACTGGGTTTGCTATCGCAAACGTGGTCCTGAAGTACTTTATTTCGATAGTTTTGGTGATCTCAAACCTCCCAAGGATCTCATGATGTATTTTAACGTGAAGGAAGTGAAATACAATTACAAAAGATATCAAAATTTTGACTCATTTATATGTGGACATCTTTGTCTCTACTTCTTAGCTGGGAGACTATAAAAGAGATGTTCGCAGACGAATACATTCATTAGCATCAGATCAGTCATGGAAGATAGCTTCACTCTGAGTCTCTCATCAAACTCATCTGTCTTAGAAGCGCAATATTTTCCTTCGATTGAACTGCCACAGCATACAAATTTTGTCTTGGGATTAGTTGAACTTTTAACATTCAACTCTATTCCCAACGTTGACCATTCAAATAATAAACTTCATTTGAGCAAAAATAATATTATCACTATCCCTACGGGCAGCTATGAAATTGATGCTATAAATCAATTTTTACAAGAAACTTTGAAATCCAAAGGAATTGAATTTTCTTTGAAAGCTAACAACAATACTCTCAGAAGTGAAATTCTCTGCAGTCATCAGATAGATCTCAAACCTCGCGATTCAATAGGCCGTCTCCTTGGCTTCGCTCCTCGCATTCTCAAAGAGAACATTCAACACAGCTCTGATTTACCTGTAAAAATTTTGAGAATCAATGCACTCAGAGTAGAGTGCAACATTACTGCAGGTGCTTACATCAATAATAAGAAAGTTCATACAATCCATGAGTTCAGTCATTGGTGCCGAGGTGGCCTCTATTTCGTCGACGTCGCGCTCGTAATCGTGTTCAGCGTGACGTTCGGAATCTTTGAAAAACAGATATCGCCGCAGTACTTGTAAATAGTTTAGACATTTTTCACGCTCATCTGTAAATTTATTCGAATGTAGAATCGTGTGCATCTCGGAATCGAGTCTCGAGAGATTGTCGCCGCACGTTTGAACAGAGTTTTCACACGACTCGTTTGGCGGTTGTGCTGCTGATGCTGGCTGAACGTTTTGCATGCGCGAAAACATATCTTCGGGCACGATAATCATTTTTCTCGCACGATCCATTTTAGTCTTCCGTTGCTGCTGCTGCTGCTGCTGCTGACTTTGAATTGAATAACTTTGAGACAAGAGCCCCGATAATAGGTGCGAGTAGAAGCGGCAAAAAAGCACCACCGTGCTGTACGAGAACACGTTTCTTCTTCTGCCAATCGCTGACAGATTTCTTATTATTGCAAATAGTCAATTTTCTCAGCACGTTTTTGTGCTTTTTGAGTCGTCGTTTATGCGAGTCTTTGATTTTGATCACACCTTGCAAGATATTCAAAGCGCACTCGCATATGCAACGTACGAGTCTCTTGTCGGCTGTGCGTAAAAGAGCCGTGCGTTGTTGTTCGTCCGTGTGACAAAGAGCGTTCAGTACAGCTACTCGTTTTCTGTTGAAATGCTTGGTGTCGAGCGTAGCCACGACGGGTATACAACAGCCAGCCTGTTTCTTCTTCATCGATGTTGTTGGCGCCATAGCTTCTCGCCTACTGTCTATGCCGAGAGCTCTGCACGCCTATTTTGTATTTTCACTTTTTACCGAATTTCGGCACATAGGCGTACTGAATATCGTCGCTTGGGAATATACACGTGCGAACCCTATACTCGTCCGCGGCGGGCCGCGTATCCGCGTATACTCACGCGCTGGCCGCTTATACGCGTATACTCACGCGCTGGCCGCTTATACGCGTATATTAGCGGCCGCATCCGCGGACGAGCCGTCTTTACGCGTGCATGTACGGCTCGTCTGTAAGCGTGCGATGATGAGTGGATAAAGGAGAGAGAGAGAGAGAGAGAGAGAGAGAAGGGTGTTATAATTACAAGATTTTTGTTTTTCTTCTCAATATGGCCGTTGTGTTGCGCCCTGCTTGATGTACTGCCCTACTGGACTTTGTGTTTGCGTGCGTTTTGCTCTAGTTCTTTGTGCTATTACGCTGTGATCCAGTTTAGGTACTTCTTTATTAGTTTTGGTGCCTATTGGTCTCCCTCGTCCTCTAGGTTTATTTACTATGTCACACGTTGACTGTATACTAGTTCTTGGTTGCGTTATTGTTTTGGATGCTGTTGCTATGCTTCCTGATGATTTCTCTTGTTTCTTTTGTTTTTCCTCTATCACCATGACTTTTATGCTAGGTAGATTTTTATTAATTTCTTCTCCAGTCATTTCTGGTGGGTTTCGCGATAGTGCATCAGCGTTTTTGTTTAATTTACCTGGTTTATATTTAAAGGTATATTCGTATCCGGTGAATCTGAACATCCATCTCATTATTCTTTGTCCTGGATCTTTTCTGCTATGCATCCAGTTCAGCGGTTCATGATCGCTTACTAGCGTGAATTTTCTACATAACAAATATGGTCTAAATTGGTGCAAGGCATATAACACTGCAAGACATTCCTTTTCTGTGGTCGAATAATTTCTTTCAGCTTTGTTGAGCGCTCTGGATAGATATTGTACTGGGTGATCAAATCCGTCTTTCTCTTGACTAAGTACAGCGCCAATGGCGTAATCAGAAGCGTCTGTAGTTAATGTGAATTCTTTATCAAAGTCCGGAAATTGTGGAATTGGTTCTTTCATTAAACATTCTTTTAGTTGTTGATAACTATTTTCACACTCTTCTGTCCATTCAAATTTCACACTTTTCTTTAATAAGTCGTTGAGAGGTTTTGCGATTTTTGCAGTCTTTTATATATTTTCTGTAGTAACCAAACATACCGAGTACTTCTCTCACATTTTTCGCATTTTTGGGTGTGGCAAGCTTTGCGATGGCGACTACTTTCTCTGGGTTAGGCTCTATGCCTCTGGCGCTTATGATGTGTCCTAGGAAACCGACTTCCCTTCTAAAGAATTCTATTTTGTCTGGTTGCAATACTAATTTTGCATGTCTGAGTCTCTCCATAAGATTTCTGATTCTTTGTTCGTGTTCTTGAAGATCTTTACTATATACTATTATGTCGTCTAAATAGACTAACATCTCTATGTTTTGCAAACCTCTGAGCACCTTCTCCATTAGTCGTTGGAATGTAGCTGTTGCATTTTTTAATCCTTCAGGCATTCTGGTATATTCGTAGTGTCCATTTATAGTTGTGAAAGCCGTTTTGTAACAATCTTCTGGGGCCATTGGTATTTGTTGAAAACCGCTTGCAAGATCAAAGATGGAAAAATATGTGGCTCCTCCCAATTGATCCATTATATCAGCAATGTTTGGTAGAGGGTAAGCATCTCTGATTGTCTTCTTGTTGAGATCTCGGAAATCAATCACCATTCTCCATCTTGGATTTCCGTGACTATCAGGCTTCTTTGGTACTATCCATATTGGTGAGTTGCATGGCGAATTTGATTCTCTAATGATCTTGTCTCGTAACTTCTTTTCTACACTCTCTCTAACCACTTGTTTGTGTTTCGGTGGATGTCTGTATTGTTTTGTGTTTATTGGTATGTCGTCTTCTAGATGGATGTGGTGCTGAATCATGTTTGTGCATGGTAATTTATCTCTAGGCAACAGAAACCTATCTAAATAATTTTCTATTATATGGTCTACAATTCTTACTTCTTCTTTATTCAGGTGGCTTCTTCTAATGGCTTCCTTCACTTTCTCTAATCGTTTAATTTTGTCGACTATAATTTCGCCGTTGAAATCGCTATCTGTCGTTTCGAATGGTATGAGTTCTTTGGCATCAACTTCTATGGTGACATCGTGTTCACTTGTATTTATTGCTAGCATTTTGCATGTGTTGTTATCATTAATTACTACTCCTTCTCCCAGGAACACGTCTTTATTTCCTACGTCAGTTCTGGGTATATATCCTTCTTTCAATTCACTTTTGATTAAATTGATTCTGACCACTTGTCTCGTTCTGGCTATTATGGTGTGTATTGTTATCATGGGTACATCTGCGTTCTCTGAAGCGTTCGTGTTGAATGATTCTTTGTTACTATTTCTCTCCTCAACTTGTAATATGTCGCTAGATTTGTAGGAATTGTGTGCTCTCTTTCTTTGCTATCTGTATTCTTTTTCTCGCCCTAAAAATGGCATTGGGTGCATTACATCTCCGCTCACCATCAGAGCGTTATTGTGATAAGAGATGACAGCTTCTTCTTTCTTTAAGTAGTTTCTTCCTAGTAATCCATCGTGTGGAAAGTCGTCTCTAACTATGTGAAATTTTACTGGACTATTTTTGATGAGTAGATAAACAGATCCTAGAGTTGGCACTGTTTCTGCAGTAATTCCTCCAAGCCATCGTACATCTTGCATGTTTATCGGCATGTTGTCGTCTATGAACCCTAATTTCACTAAATTTACCGTTGCTCTATTGTCTATCATGAAGGTCATCCATGGTTTAGTGGTCCCTTCTGGCACTCGTATTTTCACTGCTGTTGGTTCATCATTTTCCCAATTAAACTCTTCAGGTCCCGTGCAGTTGGCTGAACACATTCTTGAAATTCGGGCTGTTTTGTTAGGATTGTCATCACCGGTGCTCTCTGTGCTCCGTACTTGTTCTGGCTGTTTTGATTCAGGTTTTGTTTCTCTTGATTGTAGTTCTGCATCTGTTGTTGGTATTTGTGTTGATCTGGGTCCTGCTGTTGTCTCTGACTGTGATTTTGTTCCTGGCTCGTCATTCTTTCTCCATGACGAGCCCCTTGAGAGTTTAAATTCTCTCTCTCGTTTTCATTTTGTTGATAGTTTCTTCCGTTGCCGCCTCTCCAATTATTTGGATAATTATTATAACTCTCTCGTCTGTCTGGACCGTTGGGTTGATAATCTTCGCGACGACCGTTTTCATGGTTAAAAATTTGTCTTTGATTTCCTTGTCCATTATTTCTGTTCCATGACTGCCAATTGCTTCCTCCTTGTCGATTACTATTGTTGTACCCCCGTTGATATCCTCCTCTGCCATAATTGTTATACCCTCGAATGGAAATAAAAATCGTAGTTTCTAGTTAAATTTCGGTACGCTGCTGTACATTTCCGTACGTTTCTGTACGATTATGTAGGTTAGTATTAAAATTTGGACACATCGTACGGAATCGTACTCCATCGTACGGAAATGTACCGGATCGTACAGGAATATACGAAAATATACAATATTGTACTAAAACGTACCAAAATGTACATTTATGTGAAAATATTTTTTTAACTCTGCGATATTTCGTACCGAAACGTACGTCATCGTACAGAATCGTACCAAAACATACATAAATATACGAAAATTTACAATATTGTACTAAAACGTACCATAATGTACATTTTGTTAAAATTTTTTATGATAACGTTTAGATTTGCACGCTACCGTAGAGAATCCTTTTTTCAAAAATATACGTATAGAATTTGATTGACGTATAGAATTGACAAATTTAAAATTACAAACGTAATTCAAAGTTTTTTATTAAACAATGCAAGGTACATTTGGTAATATTTTTATTTTTATTAGCTACATTTATTGCATCATTAATGTATGAAATCAAGAAACATAAATACTTAAATTGTAATATAAATAATAATAATATTCATCTCGTATTTAATTTTTAAAAAATACTTCCATCACACCAGGCTCTTTTATCGCCATTTACGCCTGAAAACCATTTCCTTGTCGTTCCAGTTCTTCTAGAGCTTTTTGTGCATTATCATAGCGTTTTTTTTTTCAGTTTGGCACATGACAGTGCATTATGGTAATATTTATCAATTTCTTGAAGTTCCTGCTTTATTAGTTGCACATTGTAATTGTTTAATCTTAAAAATCGATAAAGCTCTCTTTCAATTGCTTCACTTCTTACTTTACACAATGGCTGTAAACCAGCTGTTTCTTTTTCATTTTTTTGGCAACGCGTTACTAGATCTTCGTATCCATAAATGCCATACATTAATAGTCGAACAAGCTGAATTGGTTTTGATGATTTGAATGCATCTTTATATGCTATAGTGTTGCACTCTACATTATGAAGAAGTTTTACGCAGTCAGAATCATCATCTATTTGTAAAGGTCCAGAATAGTTATAGAGTTTATATTCTAACAATGGGGAAAACAATCAGCGGTATACAATCAAGGGAAACGAGTACTAGAGTTCGAAGTGGGAGATGTAGTGCGTCGGAAAGTACACTCTCTCTCGAAGGGATCGGAAGGAAGATGTAACAAACTGGACGCGACTTATAGTGAACCTTGCGTCATCTTACAAAAATTATCGCCCCTAGTCTACATTTTGGAGACGAAGGATAAGCGCCAGACCGCTAAGGTACACGTAAGCGAGTTGCGCCGGTACGTGCCTCCGCGAAATCGTCCCGCTAATACATAGCGTCACCCCGGGGTAGTTGTGTTGTCTTTGTGTTGTCTAGTAGCGCCGTGATGTCTGGTGTCGGGTCAGCTACAATTTACTGGACTCCATATTAATGGATGTCGCCTTCTAGTTAATCCAGTATGAAGACCGTGTCGTGGGCAGACCATTTGGCCGAGATAGAAGAGGAGTGCGAGGGGGAGCTGCGCGCGATCGAGCAGCAGCGGGAGAAGCGCCGTCGAAGCCGTCCAGCAACGGACATGACAAGGACGGCCGACATCTGGGCCCGCCGCAGCCCCGCTCCCCCTAGCGCCAGCCCCCAGGAGGAAGGGGACAAGTGGAAAGCCGGGGTCACGGAGACCCGGATTCCGAAAAAAACCGTGGTTGGCGCCCCCGGACCCCTGCCCCTGTCCGAAGAGGAGAAGGAGGCGTACCGGCGAGAGGGAATTCCCGTGGAGGAAGAGGCCTCCGCTCTCGACGAGAGCCGTGCCGCCGTCGTCGAGTTGGAAGCCCTAGTAGCGGAGGACAATGACCTTACGGTGGTCATTGCCAACGAGAGAGCGGGGACTAGGGAGGAGTATCCCCGCCTTCGAGGTCCTAACGGCAAAAGGCGGAGATACAATCCGATGCGCCACCTCAAGGCGGACGACTTCGAGTCGGTCGTGGCAGGGCCGTCTCGTCGTCGTGACGACTCTCCCCCGGGAGCTCCGATACGTCGCGAGGCTTTCGAGGTAGGTTAATTGTTCAAATGGCGCCACGGGCTTCGTATTGACCTTTCGCGACATTTCAGGTGGACATTCCTTTCTACACGCCACCTCCCGCCCCGCTGAACGCCCCGCCGATGCCACGCCTAGAGCTTCTGGACGTCGAGAGCGACTCGAGCGGGAGTCCTAGCCTGGGCGCGGTGCCCCGTCGCTACATGGGGACGACGAGTGCGGGCTCCCGGACTCGGTCGCGATCGTCGCGCCGGAGGAACGCGGTCAGGCTCGACGGGGTCATGTTCGGTGGGTTGGCGCCTATCGCGACGGACCCCGCCGTTGACCCGCCTCCACGGGCGTGCTTCAACTGCTGGAGGGTTGGGCACCGGAGGACGGAATGCCTCCTGAATATTTAATAGTTTTTATCTGGTCTAATTCTATATAGATTTATTCAATTTTAAAATTAATTTCTGTGCGTGAAAATTACAGTTGTATAGCATACAATCGCCAGGTATATATTATGTTGAAAATAATAGATTAATGAAATTTAACCTTAAAAACATACTTATGCATAATTTGTTTATATGTTTATAAATATTAGTATTTTTTTGAAAGCATACGGTAACAGATTATAGTGAAAACATTTAGTAATTATACAGGTCATCTTTACACATACAGTCAAAATAAAAGCATCTATGATAAAAATTGCAATTTGTAATATTTCATGTTTGCAGTTTACTTGAGAAACGCTTCTAAAATATGTATTCAAAAGGATATTACAAGCTATACTATAATGGAAAGCAAAATAAGAGAATTCCTCGAAGTACTTGGTATTTACGGAAAAGAAAATCAAAAGAAAAAGACGAAGCAAAGCAGCATTTACTAATTTTACTGTTTCTAGTATTGATGTAAGTATTTTCTTTATTATAACTACTTTTATTTTGGAAGCTCATTGTCAATTCAGAAACTGTTCTTATGTATTAATAAAATATTATATTTACAGCACTGCCAATCTTTAAACATTCCGGATGCTGAAAATGAGATACCGTCTAATCCAGATGATGTATTGAATGTAAATCCGAGTGACGATCATCAAAATAATGCACCGATGCAAGTAGATGAACCACGTATTGACATAAACAAAGCTTCGGACGTAAAGGTATTTATCGTTTGTTTTTATATCTAAATGTGAATATGTACTTGCTATATTGAGAGTAAACTACGCAAAATAATCATAGTTAACTTTACTTGCTATGTATTATCTTAAAGTAGTAGTAAATTTTTTGTCAAATTTGTAGATTAATAATTAATATTGGAAATTTAAAATGAAATACAATATCGCATTTTTTACAGAAAAAAAGATGCAAGAAGAAGGTGTCAACAGAAAAACTAAAAAGAAACTTGTGTAACGGCTTAGATCTCAATGTTGCTGAAGTGATACTATTATTTTTAACTTTAACGCAGAAACATTCATTCACATGGATCGCTTTATTTGATATTTTTGAGGTATTCAATTATATTTTCAAAAAAAATATTTTTCCACTTACGAAATATATGTTAAAAAAATTGCTGCATGTTGACAAGGAAAGTTTAACAAATCATGTATCTTGTAGGAAATGTAATAACTATTTGGGACAAAGTTCAAATTCAAATTTTATAATGGATTGTCCTTGCGGCGAAAAAATTAATGCAGCATCCGTAGGTTCATTTTTTATACAAATTGATCCAACAAGATAGCTCCAAAAAATGTTTGAAGATCCACTTATACTTAATGATATAGAGGAAAGGTTTAATCGTAAGAAAATAGATGATAGTGCATTAGAAGACATTTTTGATGGAAAAATATACAAACAATATTCTAAAGATCCAAATTTGTTAGGAAATCCATTTAATTTTTCTTACACATTCAATACGGATGGGTGTCAATCTTCAGATAAATCAAAAGTGACCATATGGCCTATATACATGATGATTCACGAACTTCCAGATAATTTACGAAAAAGGTGTATGCCACTAGCTGGATTATGGATACCAAAACAAGAGCCAGATATGAAGATATTTCTACAACCATTTGTAGATAAATCAAATGAATTGTCTACAAAAGGATTTACATGGAAATATTATACAAACTACGTGACCAGTAAGTTGTTTCCATTAGGATGTTGTGTGGACTCCCCTGCTCGTTCATCTGTGTTAAATATGAAGAGGTTTAATGGTTTTTATGGTTGTACATATTGTAACGGGCCCGAATGGAAATAATAATTAGTACTTCAACGTAAATCAACGTAAATTACTGGAAATTCACGTACATTGAAGTAAGTCCTAGCACGATTATGTAGATATTAGTATTCTGCCGTACGTTTACGTACGTTTTTATTAAAATTTGGACACTTCATACGGAAACGTACGCAATCATACGGAAACATACGCGATCGTACGGAAACGTACGGTAATCTACTATCACTTACGTAATCATACAAGAACATACTCGTGCGTACCGCGATATACAGCTATATACATTTGCTAGTAAAAATTTTTTAGAAAAATTAAATATGTTTTACGGAAAAGTACATCAATGTACTTGAACGTACGAAAACGTACTCGAACGTACGAAAACATACTTCAGCATACAGAAATATTACAGAAATATATTTGAATGTACAGAAACATACTTGATTGTACGAAAACGTACAAAAATGTACTAAAACGTACGAAAACATACAGGGAAGTACATAAACATTAAAGACGTTTAGAAAGCATATTTAATTTATTCTGTACATGGAGATGAAATATATTTTTATTTCAAGAATACAAAATATGAATTTTTAATTTATACATTTCCCAATGGTCGCTTTTACTAATCTACTTATGAATAATTCGCTTCCGGCTTTCATTAAGATACATGGTTTATGTATGTGATCATGAGTGATAATATTTAAATTATTTGTCGATGATATTTTACAATGTTGTAAATGTTGAACACGCACATCCGCATTATCTACAATAAAGTCATTTGTTAATTCTATTTTATCGTAAAAGACGATTATCTTTTTTTTGTTATCATATTCTATTTTACAAATCTTTGTTATAATACCAAAATCACCCGTTACACTTTGAAACACGGAATCATCGGTCTTTATGGATCTATTATACAAACAGGAAGTAAAACGGCACCATTGTATATGATTTTAGAATAAATAAAGCATTTTTTTATGTTTGAAATATTCAAATCTCTAGCTGCACATAATTGCTCATCATTTGATAATTCATAATTCTTTCCACGTCCTAATAAATTACATTCTTCAAAATTTCAAATTTTTTTAATCGATTTTTATTGTGTAAGTTATAACACATATTTCTTGTATTACTTGAAATATAATTTTGTCGTTCAAGCAAAGGTAATTGCTGATAAATTAATAGTCGATAAACAATGTGCTGTGCAATACGATTATCGCATTTTTTATTTTTTAACAGCAATCTATTTTGATTTTCAAAAGCAAATGTATTATTAGCCCACAAAGGGCCCCAGTTTTCTACTGTGTCTTTGAAATGCAATAATAAGTGAACATTGTAATGCATATAATGTTCTCCGTATAATTTTTCAAAATAATATACAAATTTAACAATTGATATTCCAGCTTCTTGTAACATTTTAGGAGTAATAGAGTCTTCTAAAAATATATGCATTGCTGACACAAGGAGAGCCCAATGATCGTAATATTTAGAAGGCAACATTCCTCGATAGCAAATTAATGAATAAAAGAAAAGCCAACTGAACCATTGCGATGCATTCCACTGATTTCTTTCATTGATGTCTCGTGGCATATTAGCAACACATGATGGAGGTTTTATTGACAGTAATCTTTCATTAATTAATAGTGTGTTTGACGGGGAGCCAATATAATAGTCATCTTTAGAATTTGACATTAATATCTTCGTATACAATTCAGTTACTCCTAGTAAACAGGAGTGCATGAAATCAAGTACCATACCTTTCACTAAATCAAAATGTTTCAAATACATTAACGGAGATGGACCCCAAACTCCCATAACGTCGTATCCATTATTGTTAGAAGCTTCGATCATACACTGTATTATACGGTTATGTGTACGTAGAGATGGTGGATCACTCAGCATTGGATATTTCCGGACGCATTCTATCAATGTTGTTGGGTGTTCACAATATGTACAACCATAAAAACCATTAAACCTCTTCATATTTAACACAGATGAACGAGCAGGGGAGTCCACACAACATCCTAATGGAAACAACTTACTGGTCACGTAGTTTGTATAATATTTCCATGTAAATCCTTTTGTAGACAATTCATTTGATTTATCTACAAATGGTTGTAGAAATATCTTCATATTTGGCTCTTGTTTTGGTATCCATAATCCAGCTAGTGGCATACACCTTTTTCGTAAATTATCTGGAAGTTCGTGAATCATCATGTATATAGGCCATATGGTCACTTTTGATTTATCTGAAGATTGACACCCATCCGTATTGAATGTGTAAGAAAAATTAAATGGATTTCCTAACAAATTTGGATCTTTAGAATATTGTTTGTATATTTTTCCATCAAAAATGTCTTCTAATGCACTATCATCTATTTTCTTACGATTAAACCTTTCCTCTATATCATTAAGTATAAGTGGATCTTCAAACATTTTTTGGAGCTATCTTGTTGGATCAATTTGTATAAAAAATGAACCTACGGATGCTGCATTAATTTTTTCGCCGCAAGGACAATCCATTATAAAATTTGAATTTGAACTTTGTCCCAAATAGTTATTACATTTCCTACAAGATACATGATTTGTTAAACTTTCCTTGTCAACATGCAGCAATTTTTTTAACATATATTTCGTAAGTGGAAAAATATTTTTTTTGAAAATATAATTGAATACCTCAAAAATATCAAATAAAGCGATCCATGTGAATGAATGTTTCTGCGTTAAAGTTAAAAATAATAGTATCACTTCAGCAACATTGAGATCTAAGCCGTTACACAAGTTTCTTTTTAGTTTTTCTGTTGACACCTTCTTCTTGCATCTTTTTTTCTGTAAAAAATGCGATATTGTATTTCATTTTAAATTTCCAATATTAATTATTAATCTACAAATTTGACAAAAAATTTACTACTACTTTAAGATAATACATAGCAAGTAAAGTTAACTATGATTATTTTGCGTAGTTTACTCTCAATATAGCAAGTACATATTCACATTTAGATATAAAAACAAACGATAAATACCTTTACGTCCGAAGCTTTGTTTATGTCAATACGTGGTTCATCTACTTGCATCGGTGCATTATTTTGATGATCGTCACTCGGATTTACATTCAATACATCATCTGGATTAGACGGTATCTCATTTTCAGCATCCGGAATGTTTAAAGATTGGCAGTGCTGTAAATATAATATTTTATTAATACATAAGAACAGTTTCTGAATTGACAATGATCTTCCAAAATAAAAGTAGTTATAATAAAGAAAATACTTACATCAATACTAGAAACAGTAAAATTAGTAAATGCTGCTTTGCTTCGTCTTTTTCTTTTGATTTTCTTTTCCGTAAATACCAAGTACTTCGAGGAATTCTCTTATTTTGCTTTCCATTATAGTATAGCTTGTAATATCCTTTTGAATACATATTTTAGAAGCGTTTCTCAAGTAAACTGCAAACATGAAATATTACAAATTGCAATTTTTATCATAGATGCTTTTATTTTGACTGTATGTGTAAAGATGACCTGTATAATTACTAAATGTTTTCACTATAATCTGTTACCGTATGCTTTCAAAAAAATACTAATATTTATAAACATATAAACAAATTATGCATAAGTATGTTTTTAAGGTTAAATTTCATTAATCTATTATTTTCAACATAATATATACCTGGCGATTGTATGCTATACAACTGTAATTTTCACGCACAGAAATTAATTTTAAAATTGAATAAATCTATATAGAATTAGACCAGATAAAAACTATTAAATAAAAATAAGCAGGATTGTATATATTTACTTCACTATAGGCAGTAAGTCTCCACCGATGTGTTGCAGTCTGAATATAGAATCAAAAGCACTCTTATGGTTATGTTGCTTAAACAAACTGCGATCTTGCGTTATATATCTATATGTATATAAAAACTGGAACGGTCACGATTCGTTCCTATCTCCAATGCATTTAAATGTACCTTTATTATTACTTTTATAGATAGGAAAAATATAAATGTTTTTCCTTCCTTTTTGTTTATCGGCTAGACGACATCAGCCATGTACCCAATTCACATCTGTTTCTAGAGTGCAAACTACTATGCGACGTGTAACATCAGCGCCATCTCCCTTCGAATAACGAAACTCTCACAGCGAAATACCGACGGGCCGACGGACTGAACGCGGACCGCACTACATATGCATATGTTTACATCTTGGATATAACTAAATACAAAACCCGTTGACAAATGTCATACGTCATACTTAATCATTGTAGACTCACTACAAAAAAAAGTTAATAATACGTAAGTAAATATGAAATATAACCCCTATTTTACATAAACATATATATTTTTATAATAACATGTAAATTTTGATCAGGTTAATCCCATTAGTGTGCAAGTTAACCTCAAAAGTAACAAGTAAAATTGCATATTAAAGTATGTCTGGTGAAAATGAAGCAGAGCCGCACGCTTACATTCACATACCACCAGAGAAGGTTGGAGAAAAGTTTCAGCGATATGTAGTGCCTGTTAGCGCACTAAGAAAATTTGATTATGCAAAATATGCAGAGGATTCTACCATGTATAATAAGAAGCTAGTAAAGTACAAGGATGACACAGGAAAGAAAATAAAATGTTATGTTTTGTATGCAGCAGAAAGCTTTGATTCGGTACAATCAATAATCGACTCAGGAAAGAGATTTGGTATACCTGCAGTTATCCATGACCAATCTGCTGACGGTGTTGACGACTCTAGCTTAATGAATAATGAGAATGTTGATAACAATAATATACAGAAGGACAAAGTGTTGACAGAAAAGTATAAAATAGATGCTAAACGAGCCAAGTCAACAAGAAAGAATTTGAAAAAAACAAAAGTGCAAACATCTGATGAGTCCGATCAACGGATTTTAAATAAATATCTGAGCACTGTTACAAATCTTAATAATAATGAAAACTTACATGACGTTGCAGTGGATGACAGTCTATCAGAAATTTTCTCGTCAACTGTAAAGTCAAAGGAAGGAGATGATTCTAATAATCCAAAAAAGACAGTTTCCATGATGGATGATGAAGAACTCGATCATTTAGAATGTAAATCTATAATAAAGGCGTATAAAAATCAATTATATTTTTTTAAAAAGAAATATGAAGAATCACAAAAACAGTCAGATGAATGGAAGTTAAAGTATGAGAATGCGATATCAAGTGGTAACTGCAAACATTCTAGTATGACAGGTAATTTTTACTCTTACGCATATTTTGTATGTACAGTGTCAGTGTAAAATAAGTGTTATGATATTTCTAATGTATTCAATTAGTCAAACTTCTTTTATATTATAACTTTCTTAATAATTTTTTTAGATGGAGCATTGTTAGAATATTATGATAAACTCTATAACTATTCTGGACCTTTACAAATGGATGATGATTCTGACTGCGTAAAACTTCTTCATAATGTAGAGTGCAACACTATAGCATATAAAGATGCATTCAAATCATCAAAACCAATTCAGCTTGTTCGACTATTAATGTATGGCATTTATGGATACGAAGATCTAGTAACGCGTTGCCAAAAAAATGAAAAAGAAACAGCTGGTTTACAGCCATTGTGTAAAGTAAGAAGTGAATCAATTGAAAGAGAGCTTTATCGATTTTTAAGATTAAACAATTACAATGTGCAACTAATAAAGCAGGAACTTCAAGAAATTGATAAATATTATCATAATGCACTGTCATGTGCCAAACTGAAAAAAAACGCTATGATAATGCACAAAAAGCTCTAGAAGAACTGGAACGACAAGGAAATGGTTTTCAGGCGTAAATGGCGATAAAAGAGCCTGTGTGATGGAAGTATTTTTTAAAAATTAAATACGAGATGAATATTATTATTATTTATATTACAATTTAAGTATTTATGTTTCTTGATTTCATACATTAATGATGCAATAAATGTAGCTAATAAAAATAAAAATATTACCAAATGTACCTTGCATTGTTTAATAAAAAACTTTGAATTACGTTTGTAATTTTAAATTTGTCAATTCTATACATCAATCAAATTCTATACGTATATTTTTGAAAAAAGGATTCTCTACGGTAGCGTGCAAATCTAAACGTTATCATAAAAAATTTTAACAAAATGTACATTATGGTACGTTTTAGTACAATATTGTAAATTTTCGTATATTTATGTATGTTTTGGTACGATTCTGTACGATGACGTACGTTTCGGTACGAAATATCGCAGAGTTAAAAAAATATTTTCACATAAATGTACATTTTGGTACGTTTTAGTCCTTGTCTCATTCTCAGCGTTTGTATGCGTGTGTTGTAATAACTGAAGTCTCTTCCTGGACCAAACCTTTGTTTCAGATGCTTAATTAATTCTTCTATTGTTGTTATACTCTTATTGTTGAGACTTTTCTTTGCTGGTCCGGTTATCTTCTGTAGCACGTTCCGCATAAACTGTGGTCTGATGTCGTTGGTGACTAATTCATTTGCATTTTTCAAATCTTGGATGTAGTCTCGTAACTTAGTGTGTCTCCCATCGAAACTTGGTATACCGCTTATGCAATTCATGAGCGCAAAACTATTAGCCATTGTGGTGGCTAACGCGGCAGCCGTTTGATCACCCGCACTATTTTCGTCAGGCATCTTGGATGTCACTTGTCTTCTAAATAAATTACTCGTCCTTCTAAATGTTTTTAAAGAAAAATTCAATAATCTATAACACTGTTGATGCACGATAATCTTGAATTTTGTCTATTTCTTCTTAAACCAAATTCTTATCTGTGTGTGAATTTCCAAGAAAAAAAATTTTCAAAAATGTTTTAATTCACATGTTAAACCACATGAAACAACCAGTTACTAATTTTGTAAAAAGGAAAAAATTAAAAAAAAATTTTTTTAAATCTCCACTTTGAAGTTAATTTGTTAATAATGAATTAATAATGGAATTTGTTAATTAGCAATAAATGCAAGATTTTCGCGCAAACGATCAATTTATAATTTCCATCTGTTTCGAAATTTTGCGTATATATAAAAAAAACAAAATCCGGATAAACGTGTTTTTGTATTATTAATAATTCTCGAAATTGAATGTCAATAATTTTTAGTAGTTTAGTTAATTAATTATCGTCCGTGTATACTCTCGAAATGCTTCAGTGCATACTTTCAAATTCAAATTCCGCGCGCGCGTTCGACCGCTCCCAAGATGGCGTCCGCTCGTACTCGCGCCTAGTTACTTAGCTGTGTGTGGCACCGCTTCGCGCCTCACTTCGCACTATAGTCAAACTCCCTAGTCGAGTCTGCTTGCGTCAGCTGTCTACCCCGCGTCGCGTGTGTTTTTATCGACAATTTGTTGCTAATAATTAAATAATTGTGAATCGTGCGTGTTGTTTTGTGCTACTTCAATCAAAAAGGTGCATGTGTGCCGTCACCGTGTTGCTGAAAAGGTCAAAGTTCGGGCCCAGGATTATCCCCAATGCCGTGGTTGCAACTCTATCAGCTGATTCAGATAAGTTTTCCCTCTGCACTAAATAAATATTATATTTCGCCACATGCAACTTGAGAATTGTTGCTTTGTGAAAAATTGTTTTGTCTTTCTTTTCAGCTTTTGTGGCAGTCAGCAGCAGCTTGAATTCTTTTCACATCCTCAAGATCAAGGAGGACAGTGCTGAGTCTGCATGAGTAATAGATATGTTTTGTGTAAGCAGATACTTTGTCATTTACTCTCTCTCTTTTCCAATTAACAATAATTTGTCTTATAAATTAACTGCGTGCTAGAGTCTAATGTTGGGAAAGATGTGAAAAGAAAATTGCGCGAGTCAAGTTACCCCTCGTGTATTTTGGACCGTTTCTTTACTCTCACTCTCTGACCTTTAATTAAATTAATATTTTGTAATAATTCATTAATTCATAGATAATATATCATTGTTCGCGTCCAGGGTGCTTTCCAAAATCAATAAAATATTAGATTTACTTTCAATAATGCAAAACTTGTCTCCCGTGTTTTGATGTTCAAAAATTCTCCTATACTTTGCAATAATAATGTAAAACTTTATAATTTTGACGTTTACGCTTCCTCCTCATTAATTGTCAATGCTTTTTGTGTAATAAAAACGATAAGTAATTTTTATAGTACTGCCTGTATTGAAAAATTGTCGCGTCCGGAGGTCAATTGTCGCTTTTTGTTGATTATTATTGATATTTATTGGGCTTTTTATGATAACTAGATATACTTTAACCTAAACCCTCGGATTCTAGTTTACTTTACTTGAAATCTTCAACAATTATAGTTTTGACCAAAAATACTTTGACACAGAATTAGGTTAAACACTGTGTGTCCACGCCCGGTCCTAACTAAATGATTTTAATGATTCTTTGATGGAATTTTATCGTCTCTCACTCTAAACAATGATTGACTATTGGTTCTTTTTATTAATTTACGTGTTTTGCGCAAATTTATCCAAATAAATTCACACAAAATGACTTTTCTTATGTAGAGCTTTGGCGTGTCTTAGACCAGTGGGGCAAAATATAATACTAATTATTTAAAACATGCATATACATAAGAGTAATAATTTTTCAATTTTTATAGGTTCTAATTGGCGTGTCGGCACCAGAAGTAGTTATTTTAGGTGCCGGAAGCCGGATTTTCTGCTGTGAAAGCCGAAGACCACCACTGTACACAGCAGCCTCGTCAAGGCCCTGGCTCGACTCCTGGCGATCACTTGCCAGTGCACTCTAGTGCTATTCGTCGACCAGATTGCTTTTGGTTCTTGGAGTCTTTCTGGAGCACGAACTGCGCAAGGTCCTAACGGGCCCACCCCTACGTATATTATTGGATGTATTAGTGTACTTGTGTTTCAAAATTAGTTGTAATATTCTGTGTGCAAATTTGTTAAGACAGTGTCAAAGTGAATTGTATTGTAAACACATTGTAAAAGGTACTTTTCTCTCTTTTCTAATACGAGTGAAATACATTATAGTAGTTGCTTTAAAACTTAACCCCGTCTAAGTGATTTCGTTATCCGGCTCCCTTTCCCGGAAGGCAGTGACCGCGTCTGCGGTAGCCAAAAGGGATTTCCTTTATCACAATACGAATAAAATAATATTACGATAGGAACTCGGCACACGTAAGTATATTGGTGAGTTGCGCTCATTCGGACGTAACACATTAATATATTTATATTTTTAAAATGGTGCATAGCGGCCGGGAAACGCGGAAACGAAATCACTTTTAGAATGAGTTCCTATCATGTCACGCGATCAATTTGTTAACACAAAACGTGGTACTAAATATGCAATAGATTTTGATGATTCCCTATTAACACAACTTAAGGACAAAGAAAACGAACTAAAAAGAGCGATCCAGAATAATAGTCCCGAAGCAACGAAGCTTATACAAGAAGTAGATCGATTAACAAAAGAAGTGAAAAACTCGTGCGAAAAATTTAATATTGACGCTGATAAAAATCCCGATTTACCCCGAAATAAGTATGAGTTTTACCAATATCGTTTAAATAGCTCAAATCAGTTAGGAGATAGTGACGAAGAAGTCGTCATTTCTGAGGTAGAGAACGAGCAGGATAATACGGTCAAATTTAACTCAAAAATTTACCTAAAACCATCCGCACTGAAAAAACACGCAGAGTCTTCGTGTATCGGTACAAGCACTCCCGTTTCTCGAGGACTAACACAAAATAATATAACATCTATTTTCGGATCCCTGGAAATACGCGATACCCCTATAAACGAAAACGCGATCGATACTATCAAACAACAATTATCCATCGAAATCAAGCCGGAAGTGTTAGAAGCCTATTTCGCCGACGAAAATAACGCGGCGGAAATTAATAAAACTGTAAATAGCCCCGGATTCGGATTTTTTCAAGCAATCAAGCTTGTGCGAGACCGCCTTAGTACCTACGCGACGGGAACATTTGTACCGCCTTTTGAAAAATTTAAAATCGAGACATCCCGGAGTCATCAAGACTCATCTAACGAAAGCGAACCCTTCTTGTCATTTGACCAAAGCCTCAACACACTAAAAATTCAATCAACCCATAATAAACCAAAAATAGAACAAAAATCGAGAATAATGGCCGAGACAATCCAGGTTCGTGGAATGTCCATATCCAACGTATTAGATTTAATTCCGCGATTCAACGGACAAAATGTGTCACTCTCACTTTTTCTCGACGGATGTAGGGAAGCAAAAGAATTGCTTCCTAGCACACTCGAAGGAGAGTTAGCCAAATTTATTCGGATGCGCCTATATGGGGACGCATTAAACAGTACCCGCGGACAAACGTTCACATCGGTAAATGATGTCATCGAGTTCTTCGAAAACATTTACGGTTCGGCAAAAACTTTTCACGAGTGGTCTGGCGACTTGGCTAAAATGAAGCAGAAAGGAAACGAATCGCTAATTGTATTTTTGAATAGAATTCGAGAAATTGAAAAAGAGATCACAGCCGCAGCTCAGCGGGAAGGGCGAATAATCAACAAACAAACGTTTCAAAATGATCTCGAAAGAGATTGTATAAAATTTTTCAAAAGAGGATTACGGTGGGAGATCCGCGGACGCATGGGCGCGCCTACGACACTCAAAGATGCTCGAGAACAGGCAATTGAAATAGAACGCGAATACGCAGGTTGTGCGATCGACGACGACGAGTTGCCGGACGCGAAATTAAAAGGTAGAGATACGCGGAAAGTACATGTAGTTGATTTTGATCAAAATGCAATGAAGTGTGGCTTTTGTGGAAAAGTCGGCCACGTAACCATTAACTGCCGACAACTCGCCCTGCAACATCTGCAGCGACCAAACGACACGCGTGACTATCAACGAGATCGAGGACCCCCACCGCGCGGTAATCAAAACTTTCGGAGTGATACTCGAACTAATAATACTAATTTCGGAGGATCGAACGCGGAGAATAGGCAGCGCAACGGATTCTTCCCGAATCAAGCAAACAATAGTTACGGTAATAATAATAATTTTAATCAAAGAATTTCAGAAAATCGAAGATCGAATAATAATGAACATTCAAGACCTCCAAATAATTCGAATTATAATCGTAACCATAATACTCCCAACACCTCTAACGCATTTAGACCGACGTGTTATTATTGCGGGATACAAGGGCATACGCGTAATGCCTGTTTCAAGCTGCAGCGGGACATGCGCTCAGGAAACGTAGCGCAGGGAAACGCCGAGTCTCTTTCTCAGGAGGGCGCGCGGAAACGAGAGGAATACTCCCACGTCCGCACAGAAACCATAAATTTGAGTCGCGCGAGTACGGTGCCGACTATAAAAGTTGACATTGGAGAGTTCAACAAACCATTAGAATTTATGCTCGACACCGGAGCTTCAGTTAGTTTAGTGCGTAAATCGGAGGTATCGCCCTATACTAACATAAAAACTGATGAGATCATAAGATTAAAAGGCATAACAACTCAATCAATTTCAACGCTTGGCAAGGTGTCAGTTGATTTTAATAACGTGTCAACAGATTTTCATTTAGTTGACGATGATTTTCCCATAGCGGAAGCTGGCATATTAGGCAATGATTTCTTTCGCAAAAATGAAGCGACGATTAATTATTTTGAAAATTATATTGAAGTTAATGGACAAATAATTCCTTTTGAAAAGTATCCTACAGAAATAGAACCTATGAACACAAATCCAGAAAAGAGAGTTACAAGTGAATCTAAAAATACACGAGTAGGAAGCGATTTGATTGAAGGAGGGGAAACAGACCGCGGTTATGACGATTCTTATGTTGATTATAAACAAAATATGTTTGAACAAGAAAATGGGGAATTAGTTGAGAGGAGTAACGAATTAATTAAGGAAACTTGTGAATTTATTAATGAAAAAGATAATGAGAATTCTTATATACGAGACGAAGGTATTTATGTTAGTCAGAATCAGGAGAACGTTTATGTAAATTTTGATACGAGTAATCCTGACGCTATTGAAAATGATGAGTTTATTATTCGTGAAACAAATGACGAATCGAGTGAAAATATATATACAATGGAATATGTTGAGAATTTATTTAAAGAAATTGAACGTTTAGAGAAACTTTTACAAGTTAACACTTCTCAAGACAACGAGAGCGAGCAAACTAATTATGTGGATATTGAGAAAAATGTCGTTATGAATAAAATTGAATCTGGTGCGGAAGACACTGAGATGAGAGATAAAGTGAATATTGTTGAAATTATTGATGATAAATTGATTAATGATAATGAAGTAATTAATGATGATACGAAAAATGTATTTGTTGATGAAGTTACGGAGAATATATTTGAGGAGAATAAAAGTAACGATAATTATGAGATAATTGCTAATAATGCCACTAATTGTGAACTCGACAAAGGACTTGAGAATTGTTTACTAAAAGAAGAGTCTATAAATGCTGAAACTTTTGAAAAATTATATGGAGATAAACAAGAATTTAGACCAGATAGTTGTCATTTTGTTGAAAATTATATTGAAAATAGTCAAATGGATGACTTGTGTTACAATTATATGGAAATTTCAGATAAAGATTATTTTGCCAACGGGATGCCAGATAACGCGACGCCGATTCCTATCTTCCAAATCACGGAAGCTGAAAAGGCCGAAATGCCAAGAATAGATCGTTTGAAATCATTGCTAAGATATACTCATTTAGAAACCGAGCTGCGACAGCCAATCGAACGCCTTATAGAGGAATATGCCGACTGTTTTCATTTAAAAGGGGAAAAGCTGGGGACTACTAATTTTATTAATCATAGAATACTAACTGTCAGCGATGTACCGATTTGTACTAAACCTTATAGATTTCCTCACGCTCTTAAACAAGAACTCGATCGCCAAATACAAGAAATGCTTGACGGAGGTGTAATTCAGCCTTCTAATTCTAATTATTCATCACCGGTATTTTTAGTAGCAAAATCTCCGGATAGTAAAGGTAATAATTCAGCCTTCTAATTCTAATTATTCATCACCGGTATTTTTAGTAGCAAAATCTCCGGATAGTAAAGGTAATAAACGATATCGAGTAGTTGTCGATTTTCGCAAATTAAATGATATAACTATAAAAGATAAATATCCGTTGCCAAATATATTGGATATAATCGACCAAGTAGGCGGAGCCGAATATTTTTCTGTATTCGACCTAGCTCAAGGATTTTTCCAAATTCCTTTACATGAAGCCGATAGGCACAAAACAGCTTTTTGCTCTTCGAACGGTTTGTACGAATTTACCAAAATGCCAATGGGCCTTTCCAACTCACCTGCAACATTTCAGCGTTGTGTGGATAAGATTTTTAAAGATATGCAAGGTAAAGAAATATTCCTATTTTTAGACGATGCTGTTATATACGGAAAAACTATCGAGGAACACAATATCAAATTCGAGAAATTTTTGAAACGATTACGCGAAGCTAATTTGAAATTGCAACCAGATAAATGTGTATTTTTAAAGAAAGAAGTTATTTATTTAGGGCATTTGTTATCTAAAGAGGGAGTTAAGCCGGATCCTAAGAAATTAGAAGCAGTACGAAATTTTCCATTACCTAAAACTCAGAAAAATATTCGCGAATTTTTGGGACTAGCGGGATATTACCGTCGATTTGTACAGAACTTTTCGGGAATTGCTAAACCATTAAGTAACTTATTAAAGAAAGATGTAGAACTCGTTTGGAATGAACAGACTCAAGAAGCATTTGATATATTAAAAGAAAAGCTTTGTAGCAAGCCAGTTTTACAAATTGCAGATTTTTCAAAATCTTTTATAGTAACGTGCGACGCTAGTTTATACGCTATCGGAGGCATTTTGAGTCAAGGAGAGATAGGTAAAGATAGACCCATTGGATACGTATCACGAGTACTTTCCGACACCGAAAGCCGGTACGACTCATATTCGCGAGAAGCTTTAGCAATATTATATTCCGTATCACAATTCAGACCATATTTACTCGGAAGACATTTTACAATTGTCACTGATTGCAAACCCTTGATTTGGTTTAAAAATTCAACCGATTTAAAGTCAAAAGTTAGCAGATGGAGAATTAAATTAAACGCGTACGACTACGACATCGTGTATAAGTGCGGGAAAGCCAACGTGAACGCAGATGCGGTCTCGAGAAACCCCGTCGAGCGGTCCGAAGAGGCGGAGACGGAGGAGCCTATACTTGTAATAGAGACACGCGCTAGAGCCGGAAAAATACAAATACCGAACTATCGAGAAAATAGACCGAAACGCCCTAATAATTCGCGTAAGATAAATCAAAAACGCGATGAACCAGAAAATTATAACGCCGAAAAAGCCAAAACAAGCAAAGAGCCGAACACTGATTTGACAAAATTGTATGATTATCAATTAGAATTTCCAGCAGAATCAAGCACGGAAAAAGAGATAACTCAAGAGATCGAGCCAGTTATAAATAAAGAGAGAAAATACGGAAAAATATTCGTCGAATGTAAAGAACAATTGTTTATGCGAAAAGATAATTATATTTACTTCATAGCCTCGGACGGTACGCCATGTGATGAGGGAGCAAGACAGCTACACATACGTAATGAATTGCCCAGATTTTCTGAGTTAGAAGCCGGAGAAATTAAAATCACGAATAGAAATAAAAAACTACACTTCGCTATTGTTACACGCGGCAAACAGGCCTTAAGCACTACTGAGATTCTCAATAACATAACCGTTGCATTCAAGGTTCTAAAGTCATTGATTGTAAAGGAAAATATTTGCTCTATTAGTATTGCTAAAAGCAAGGATATTGAAAACGTATTGTGGGATGACATGTTAGTTAAATTAAGACAACTATTGAAAGGAATATCAGTAAAAATTATAATTTGTTTGGGAATAATTAAATATATAGCAGAGAAGGATAGAGTCCGAATCATGGAGGAACTACACAATACGGCTATAGGAGGTCATAAGGAGGTAAATAAAACTTACAAACGAATTAAGCAAAGATATTATTGGGAGAATATTAAGGAAGATGTACAAAATTTTATACGGAAATGTCTCACATGTCAATTAAAAAAATTAGTTCGAGTCAAAACGAAGCAACCTATGCAAATTACGGATACACCGCAATCGCCTATGGAAAAGATTAGTCTCGATATAGTGGGACCATTCCCTGTTTCTAAAAATGGTTATAATAATATATTAACAATTCAATGCAATTTTTCGAAATATTGCTTAGCAATACCGATAAAAGACGCCACCGCAGAATCAGTTGCCGACGCGTTAATCAAACGTTTTATTTGTATTTTTGGCGCACCTCTCACTATTCTCACGGATCAAGGTAGTAATTTTATGTCAAGCCTAATGAGACGAGTAGCAAAGAAATTTCGCATCAAACAGGTAAAAACTACTGCGTATCATCCGCAATCTAACGGTTCTTTAGAAAGATCGCATCATTCGCTGACCGAATATATTAAAACGTCTCTAGATAACGAAACCTGGGATGAATGTTTAGAGTTAGCTACATTTTGTTACAACACTGTGCCGCATGAAGGGCATCAGTTCACACCATATGAGTTAGTTTTCGGACGCTTAGCACGTGTTCCTTCGAACGAAGCACTCGAGCCCGAAGATCTGATTCCCACATATAACGATTATGTCATTAATCTTAGCAAACGATTAAACGAACTACAGAGAATTGCACGCAAAAAGCTAATTGAATCAAAAATCCGATCGAAATATTATTATGATAAAAAAATCAACCCAAAAGAATTTAAAATTGGAGACACGGTTTGGTTATTAAAGGGCGGTAAACAATATAAATTGGCGGACCAATACGAAGGACCATATACTGTTATCGATGTTTTTAACAATCAGCGGAACGTTAAAATCCAAATGAAAAATAAGAAAATCAAAACGGTAAATGCGAATAGACTTAGAGTATCGTACATAGAGCCTGAGGAAATCTAAAAATAAGTGTCAATTTTAAGAAACTATATATATATATGCATATATATGTACACACACATTATATTTACACATGTTTGTTTTATGCGTTGAGAAAATACTAAAAAGAAAATACGAAAAACAAAATAACAAGTAAAGTGCAAAGACAACGTATAAGTCAAAAGCGGTATCGTCTCTTAGGGACGTAGCACAAAAACCAAGTGGAACACAGTCAATTACCTGGTGAACAAACACGAGAAACTACGATGAAAAGAGAGAAAGCGAAACTGACAGCTCAAGACAAAGTTTTAAACAAATAATGATTTTGGGATTGAAAATGAGAGGAGAATCCAAACAAGGTATTATCCCGCATATCACTACCCCCTACCTTGCTCATGACAAGGCTCCCAAGGTAAATCGTTCACAACAACCGGATTAACAACATCAATTACCTAAAAATAAAAAAAAAACGATAATACTAATAAACGGCGTAGGGAACATAAACGGAGAGTCATAACAAATAATAAAGACAGAAAAATTACCTCACACATTTTTGGAAATAACCAAATATATACGTAACGACAATACCTCACTGACACTCTCGATAAAACTAATGCGGGACCAGCCTGCAGCACGCGCACAAAAGTACGACTAGGAAAGAAAGTAGGGGAAAACACATGTCCTTAAGAGAAAAAGAAGCCTGGGAAAGAAACGAATAAAATCTCGAGCCCACGAAAATTACATGATAGGACCTCCTGCACACGCACTAGGAAGAATGTTGAAAATTTCATGTTCAACATTCTTTCTCAGGCGGGGTGGAATTTTATTGCATAAAATCAAAATCGGAAAGAAAAATAACAAATTCATATAAAGAGAAAAGTACTCTTAAGCATTACATTAATCCAAACAAATACTTGCATACACTAATCAACATTCTTTATGTTACAGTCAACTATCGTACAAATTTTTAAAAATACACACATACATATATATCCATCAACCATATCCTTATCATACTACAAAATTTTTTTTTTTAACAAAGAATTTGTAAACAATTTATATGTAAAATATTAGAATATCCATTGTTATAAAAATTAAAATATATATATATATATATATATATTAAAATATATATATATATATATATATTAAAATATATATATTAAAATATATATATATATATATATAAAATTAAATATATATATAAAATTAAAATATATATATATATATATATATATATTTTAATTTTAATATATATATATATACGAAAAGTACCTTACAATAGACTATGTAAATAAATAATGGTGCGCGGAGAATGATATTACCCATCATTATTTATAGAATATTATACACATATACACACAAACTACACACATACAAAATTTTTTTTACGAACGTCGAGTTTCACTCATCCGTTCTTTTTCGGGCGGGGAGGTGTAATGGAATTCACAATTCCATTACGCACATAAACGCGATGTAATGAAAAATAGAAAAGTACAGGCGTAAGGAAATCCTAAATTCCACTACACGCACAAAAACAGAATAAAAAATTAATAATGGCACACGTACACACTGAAACAGACACATACACTCATAACGCGTCGCCATCGCAGCAACCACACGCTGAGAAAAGAGATTATGCCTTACCAAAATAAAACTAAAGAGCCAGCAGCCAATACGCATCTAAGCCGACTACCGTAAAAATGGCAGAGTAAAATAGACATAGACCAGAATACGAAACAAACAAGCTAATAAAGGAACCTCATAAATATCGCGACACTCCGCAACGATGTCACACATAAAAATGAAAAATATATCGATACAAAGAAATCCAGGCAGACGATTTTAGATTCACGAGAACAGGCGGCAAGAAGAAAACAGCGAGTTACGACCTTTCTAATTTAAAACAATCGAGAAAGTCTCACGCGCGCACTCTCAAAGAGGGCGCAGGCAACGGAAAGCAGCGGGAGAGCTAGTTACAAGCCCGATTCCCCAAAATTAGAAGTAATAAAACTAAGATTTTATGAATTGACCTGTCACATTTCCATTAGAGCAAGTATCACAAGGAAATCTTATGTTAGCATCTCCAAAAATGGAATGACGAAAAATATGAAAATCTAGTATATAAAGACCGGGAGCAAAAGGGTGCTCGTAGTCAGTTTTCCTGAAGTCGCTTTACAAGCCGAATCGCTGCCAGTCGCCAGACCAACAACAATTATTATTACGAGTTCACAGTGCGCAAGTAAAAGGAACTTAGCCCGAATCAACAGTCCATATAGTGAACGGAGATACACGTGTTGGCGTTCATCAAAGCGCATCACGTCTCCAAAAGGAAGCCGACGCATCGAGGCGCCCATCTGTCTGCACTTGTTTACCATAAAGGAGAGAAGCTGAGAGCCGACGGCCCATCAACAGCCTGACCGTACTGAACCACCGACGCGATAAACCAGGCCCCAAGGATCCACAGCTGTAACCTCCTGCTGGCGTACATCTTCAGACGAACACACACAAACACACACACACACACATTGTAAAAGGTACTTTTCTCTCTTTTCTAATACGAGTGAAATACATTATAGTAGTTGCTTTAAAACTTAACCCCGTCTAAGTGATTTCGTTATCCGGCTCCCTTTCCCGGAAGGCAGTGACCGCGTCTGCGGTAGCCAAAAGGGATTTCCTTTATCACAATACGAATCAAATAATATTACGATAGGAACTCGGCACACGTAAGTATATTGGTGAGTTGCGCTCATTCGGACGTAACAGTGATTTGATTTAAATTTAATATAATTTAATGAGTTTTATATATGTGCTTTGTTTGAGAATTTGTTCTGTGATCTTGTGTGAATTTGGCAGGATGCGTCAAACTGCTTGTGCGTTAGATGTGTAAAAAAAAAAAAAAATGTAAATTATTGCGTTTTGTTTTAGAGTTAGTCTACACGCACAGAAAAGCGTACGCGTAACTTAAAATTGCGTACGCGAAGTCCCCTCTCTCCACGACAGGCTCCGCCCCTTTTTCGCGTACGCAATGAAATTTTATTTAAGGAAAATCTACGCGTACGCTTTTCTGTTTTCTGCGTACGCGAAAAGTCTCGCGGACGCTAAAAAGGAATTTTCTTTTCGCGTACGCAACAAAAATTCTCAAGCAACTACGCGTACGCTTTCGATATCTGCGTACGCGAAGTTGGCAGAGGTCTTGCGGACGCTAAACATTTTTTCTGCTATAGAAAGAAATCCTCGCGTACGCTTTAGAGTATCTGCGTACGCGAAGTGAGGTTAAGTAGAGGTCTCGCGGGTCGCGGACGCGAAATATTTTTGCTGCTATAGAGAGAAATCCAGAAATCCACGCAGGCTTTATAGGGTCGTGTCTCCGTACCTCGTATTTGCGTACGCGAACTGGTTAGAGGTAAGTCCGTTTTCGATTTTGTATTATATCAAATGGTGTACATAAATGTGAGTACATTAATGTAAATCTAATTTAATACATTTATTTAACTTTTTCAAAGCTAGGTAGAAAAAAATTATCACAAAATATGAGCGCTATAAAATATTACATAAAAACTAACCTCTAAACAGTTATAATTTTGCACTTGGAAAATGACAATAATGTACAACGGATTTAAATGACTGGGCAGATAAATAATGATAGTAAAGTCTTCTAAGCTCTTCAAAGGTAAAGTACAAATATATACATATTATTATAAATACAAATATACTATTGGCACTGTCTACGTACACTCACCCGTGTACTATTAGACCCTATACTATTAGACGATAAGATGTATAAGATTTTAAAGCTTTTCATTTGTACTAGCTGTTCGTTTATGTATCTTTATATAACTTTTGATATCATAACTCTTTCGACCAAAACATTTCATAGGTGTTGGCATTATTATGTCTTTATCTGATTGTTCATCTGTTGAATTATCAATACACTTGGCAGCATCTTCAGGACACAATGACAAATTAATTTCATCTCCAGTTTTGATTGTTACTCTAACTTCTTTATTTTGTCTCCATGCATTGTCAATATCGTGTAAAACCTTCAACCTTTCTTCAAAATTGTTTTTTGAATAGCTGCCAGAGTGAGCAGCATTTACTGCTGCTTCTTTCAGTATTCTCATTCTTTGTGGTAACGTTTCAATATTTCTTTTAGGTGTCAACGTGAAATTACTTTTTGATGCTGGCGATTGCATCGATTTTTGTAAAACTGAAGCTGTAGATGAATTCAAAACTGGTTGATTCTGAAGATTATAATAATTGATGTATTATTATACAGAATTATTTAGAACCTGATGCATTTTCTAAATTAAAATCTATGAGAGACAAAAGACGTAAAATGAAGAAAACTATATTCATCTGCAATGTATGCAGGTTAGAAGCACATGATGAAGTTGGAGAATGTACTTGCTGTGGTGGATGGGTACATTACAAATGCGTTAACATGTCGCAAAGAGATTTTGATTCTGTAGATAAGTGGTTTTTGTCCATCCTGCGTTCAATGTTTTTAAACCTTATAAGTTTCTTAAAATAATCACAAGATTTTGTATTTCAATTATACCATTATTGGATTTTTATACTTAATATTAACAAAAAAATTATATCAATCATTCATTTTAATTCTGCAACTAAACAGTTTAGTTTATTCGGCGTTTCGTGTTTTAAAAATAAATATTTTGATAGTTTTTAGTTGGATGTAATATTTTGGAGCGCTCATATTTTGTGATAATTTTTTCTACCTACTTTTGAAAAAGTTAAATAAATGTATTAAATTACACTTACATTAATGTACTCTCATTTATGTACACCATTTCTTTTTATAATACAAAATCGAAAACGGACTTACCTCTAACTACTTCGCGTACGCAGACACCCTTAAGCGTACGCGCTGGGATTTCTTTCCATAGCAGAACAAATTTTTTGCGCCCGCAAGACCTCTGACAACTTCGCGTAGGTAGATATCGAAAGCGTACGCGTGGATTTCTCTCCAGCTGAAAAATTTTTTAGCGTCCGCGAGACCTCTAACAACTTCGCGTACGCAGATATCGAAAGCGTACGCGTAGTTGCTTGAGAATTTTTGTTGCGTACGCGAAAAGAAAATTCCTTTTTAGCGTCCGCGAGACTTTTCTCGTACGCAGAAAACAGAAAAGCGTACGCGTAGATTTTCCTTAAATAAAATTTCATTGCGTACGCGAAAAAGGGGCGGAGCCTAATGTGGAGAGAGGGGACTTCGCGTACGCAATTTGAAGTTTCGCGTACGCTTTTCTGTGCGTGTAGACTAACTCTTTGTTTTATTTGAGTACCTCTCTTAACATTCACTGGGTCTCCTAAGAAATTATTAATTGTGCGGGTCACGAACGAATATAAAAAAAATTTTTATTTAAAATCACTGGTGTTTCCGCGTGTTTCACCTGTTGTATAGTTGCACTGACGTCACGACGTCTTTGTGTGTGTGTGCGCGCGACTCGAGTTTCAAATTCTTATCTACGACTGTGCGTTCTTTGTGCTCTCGACTCTAATTCTTTGTTCACGCACTTTATAATAATTTTCACTTTTTACGCGTACTTGTATGGGACCTTCTATATATATTTTTTCTTTTAATCATTTACTCAATTACACAAATTTTGTTTTTAATATGTAAAAAGCAAACAATTCCGCGTCTGACAAAAGCTGAGAACAATCCCAGACGAGTCCCCAGTTTTGTTAGGGTAATTCTGAGCTTACCAAACTAACAATCAATTATTAATATAAACGTGGGCGATCAGCTACTCTCCCATACGGAAAAGATTAGTGAAATTACTAATTTATCGCGCCAGAATTGTTTGATTTGGTAAATTTTAACTTTAAATCATTAAGGAAAATAACTTACTTGTGTTTGATGGATCACTGGAAAACTAGATCAATGAGGTAGTGGTAAGAACCAAAACTATGACTGCGCTGGGGTTCTGTTCTAAATTTTATTTTATTCATCTTTCGATAATTGACGTGACGTACAATGAAATTCAATACAATCCACTTCGACGTGAGACATTTAGCGATGCAATACGAAACTCAAAGAAGAATATTAATCAACCAAATCTTTTAATTCTAAAGAAAATAATATTGTTTTTCTATATTCAATCAACTCAATGTGAAAACTCGGAGAGAAAGCATCCTGTCTCTAGGAGCACACACACAGGAATGAGAACATCGGGGGAGGCAAAGTTTGAAAAGAGCGTCATAGCTTTCTCCCACACAGGGTCTTTACTTCTCCTTCGCACTTCAGTTTAGCCGCGCTCTCTCTCTCTCTCTCTCTCTCTCTCTTACTCATTAGGCCTTATGGGTCTAGCCTACGGTCAACGGCTAAACTGCAGCGTCGACTGTGCACGCGTGCTTTCAGCCGAGGGAAGAGAAGTTTTGTTTTGGTTTTGAGTTACTTCTCGCGTACGTTAAGTGTCGAAGTTTCTGGATTCTTTCTTTCTTTCGTCTTAGTTTGATTTAATTTAATTTAATGTCTCTGAATAGTTATCCAGAAACTTCGTCACTTAACTATATATATATATATATATATATATATATATATATATATATATATATATATATATATATATATATATATATATATATATATATATATATATATATATATATATATAGTTAAGTGACGAAGTTTCTGGATAACTATTCCGAGACATTAAATTAAATTAAATCAAACTAAGACGAAAGAAAGAAAGAATCCAGAAACTTCGACACTTAACGTACGCGAGAAGTAACTCAAAACCAAAACAAAACTTCTCTTCCCTCGGCTGAAAGCACGCGTGTACAGTCGACGCTGCAGTTTAGCCGTTGACCGTAGGCTAGACCCATAAGGCCTAATGAGTAAGAGAGAGAGAGAGAGAGAGAGAGATATATATATATATATATATATATATATATATATATATATATATATATATATATATATAGTTAAGTGACGAAGTTTCTGGATAACTATTCCGAGACATTAAATTAAATTAAATCAAACTAAGACGAAAGAAAGAAAGAATCCAGAAACTTCGACACTTAACGTACGCGAGAAGTAACTCAAAACCAAAACAAAACTTCTCTTCCCTCGGCTGAAAGCACGCGTGTACAGTCGACGCTGCAGTTTAGCCGTTGACCGTAGGCTAGACCCATAAGGCCTAATGAGTAAGAGAGAGAGAGAGAGAGAGAGAGAGAGCGCGGCTAAACTGAAGTGCGAAATATATATATATATATATATATATATATATATATATATATATATAAATATATATATATATATATATATATATATATATATATATATATATATATATATATATATATATATATAAATATATATATATATATATTTCGCACTTCGTCACTTAACTATATATATATATATATATATATATATAGTTAAGTGACGAAGTTATATATATATATATATATATATATATATATATATATATATGAATGATATGCCGTTATCAATCAAGCAATTATTCAAGTTAGAAGCTGTTACATATCACTATAATAATTTAAAAACGCAATATAAAAATAGCCATAGTATAACTAGGAACAAAAACATAAAAATACCAAAATCGCATAAATCAATTAGCCAAAAAGACAGCTACTATGCTGCAGTTAATGTTTTCAATATGCTTAGCAATGATCTCAAAGTTTTAGATCTTAGCAAATTTACAATAAGGAATAAATTAAAAATGTTTATAAGTGAAAAGGTACTTTAGGCAAATACAGTTATTTCCTATTGTTGATCTGGGTGACTTTTAATCCTAGTAAAAATAATACGCGAAAATATACAAAATATGAACATGACCATGTTTTTAGTACATAAGTATAGTTCATAAGTTTTCTTTTATTTTTTGTACTCCGCTCTACGTACAGGCAAGCTTGTTTTGCCTCTGTAGAATACCTTTAATGGTATATGTAAGTGGATGGTTAAATAAATAAATAAATAAATAAATATATATATATGTATATATATATATATATATATATATTTATTTATTTATTAATATGTTGTGGCCGAAAATATAAAAATAGAAAATACCTTATTAAAACAACTTAATAAAGAGTTGTATGAAAAAAATGAACTCATGAAGGAACTTTTAAACAAACAAAAGGAATCTAAAAAAGAAAACAAAAACACTTACTCGCAAGTGGTGCAAAACCCTAAACCTAAACCAAAACGTATACCAAAAATTATCATTAAAAAAAACAACAAAGAAGATCAAGCTGATATAAAAGAGTACGTAACACATTACTTAACTAAAGAAAAAACTATATTAACTAAAAACATCAGCATCAACAAAGACAAAGACGAATTGGTCATCACATGTATGAATGAGGAGAGCGTTGAAGACGCAGAAAAAATATTAAAAAAGAAACTTGCAACTCATTTCAAGATAACAAAAGAGCAGCTTCTGAAACCGAAATTAAAATTAGTAGGAATAGAGAACTGCCTCAAGCTAGATGCAGCTGGGTTAGAACATGATCTGAACGAAAGAAATTTCAAAAAACTGAACTCCAAATGTAAGGTACTACATACATATGTTAATGATAAAACTAATAAACAAAGTGCAATTATTGAAGTAACGGCAGAATTGTACAAATTCATAAAAGATAATGATAGCAAAATTTTTGTCGGGTTTCAAAGGTGTAGAGCTTTTGATTTAATTAATATATCGCCTTGCTACAAGTGTGGACGTTTTGGACATAGTGCTAAGAAATGTGTTAATAACGAAAATTGTACTAGATGTGCAGGATCGCACTCAGTGAGAAATTGTAACAATAATAACATTATTAAGTGTGTTAATTGTCTCTACAGTAATCTAACCTACAACACTAAATTAGAGGTTAATCACACGGCTACGGATAGTTTAGCGTGTGAAATACTCAGAAAGAAAATCAAAAGATTAGTGGATATGACTGATTATCCAATGCAACCTACAATACCAAGATTTGTGGGTAAGGTAGATTACTTACGGAAGCAATCTATAGCTTCAGTGTCAACGAACTCACCTATCATTCCAAATATCTCGTCAGCGCAAAACAACAACAAGAGAGGCAGCAATGGATCAAGACGCTGACCTTGCAGATCTGATTCAAAACGAAAGCGAATTTGATGACACCAAGAAGCTAAATGATATCATCAAGCAGAAAAAGAATATTATCTTGTGTAATAATATTAGAAGCTTGAATGCGAATTTCGATAAGCTTGAAATGTTTATTGATATATATATATATATATATATATATATATATATATATATATATATATGTGTTAATATGTTATATATAAGTTCTATATATATATATATATATATATATATATATATACACTAGTGGGGCTCCGCCCCCCTGCTCGCTGCGCTCGCCAACCGCCCGATTCTTGTTTTAGTGTAAATTTAATTTTCAACGTAATTGTTAGAAGTAGCTTAATCAAGACAAAAAAAGAGGTTAAATTCATACCACTTGCATTGATATATATGTATCATTTTTCAAGTAGTAAGTAATTTGTTTTTAAATATAGTACATATTATTAAAATTTGATATGGTGATGATTAAAATATAAAAATTGTGATGCGGGCAACAACTTTTACAAATTACTTTTTGGTTAACGGAATATTGTCTACGAAGAAAAGCACCATATAGATCAAATTTACCGAAAAAATCCAACGTAGATATATGTTGATACGTACCGTCATTATTTACGTTAGTAGGAAAAATAAGTACTACAAAGATTTAGAAAAGTAATAAAATATATTTCCAAAAAATAAATAAATATATTTATAAATGTATAAAAACATTATTGGAGTACGTATGTGCCTATTGTAATTACTTTTGTTGTTGAATGATTTTGAACATATTTTGCATGAATGTTTTTTTTCATTTGAATGTATGCGCTGATGCGTCATTAAATATTCTTTTTTTTTTGAAGGTTTTTTTACAAACGTTACATTCATGATTACATACATTTGTATGTGTTTTTAAATGAGATGTTAGATAAGATTTCCTTGATACAACTTTACGCGATTTATGTGATACTAATATTCCTTTCGGAAATAAATTAATAGTTTTAGGAGGAGACTTTCGACAAATATTACCTGTTTTAAAGAATAGCAGTAGAACTATTATTATAGGAGAAACTATAAAATCATCATACCTTTGGTCATACTTCCATATTTTAAAATTAAATATAAATATGCGATCACTCAATAGAAATTTTTCAAAATTATTATTAGACGTTGGAGAAGGAAAGATAGAAAAGTTTAAAATTCCTGAAGAATGGAAAACAAATAATATATGTTCAAAAATTTTTGGTCAAAAGTTTGATTTTTCATTAAATAGTGTAATACTTACTTCTCACAATGAATATACTTATTTTTTGAATAATAAAATTTTAAATCAAATGGAAGGAGAGATAAAAACATATCATAGTATTGATACTGCAACTTATAAAGGTGTTGATAAATCTGATGATAATATTTACATTAACTTTCCGATCGAAATATTAAATAGCATTCGTGAAGGATTGCCACCTCACGAACTTAATTTGAAAATTGGGGCCATTGTTATGTTAATAAGAAACTTAAGTATAACTGACGGTTTGTGTAATGGCACACGTTTAAAAGTTACTAAATTATTTAAGTATAACATTGAAGCCGAAATTATAACTGGGGAAAAAATCGGAAACAAAGTTTTTATACCTAGAATCACCTTAAATACCGGAAATTTATCTTCATTGCCACTTATTTTATACAGAAAACAATTTCCTTTAGTCTTAGCGTTCGCTATGACTATCAATAAATCTCAAGGTCAAAGTTTCGATACTGTAGGGATATACTTGAAAAAACCATTATTTTCTCATGGTCAATTATATATAGCTTTATCTAGATGCAAAAATCCTAATCAACTATTCATTCAGATTGAAAATGAAAACGATTCAGAAATCGAAAACATAGTTTGGAATGAAATTTTTAATTAATAGTAAAAAATTGATACAAAATTAGCATTAAAATTTCTTTAATACATGATTTAACAGTAAATTGATAAGAATATGATGCAGTAAAAAGTATAATGTTCCTATACATTTTTATACATAATAATTTCAGGATGGAATGGAATCCGGCTCAAAATTTTTTGATTCCAGAGGACAATGTGGATTTACGTGAAGTAAATAATCAAATTATGGAACATGAACGTGATCAAGTAAATTATGAAAATTATTTAATTGATTTACAACAGGAATATGATAAACATGAATTGAATAGATTCAATGAAAAGATTGAATTTTATGAAATTTTTAATAATGAAATCATTCAACATTTTTCGAGTTTAGATGAAATTCCTACCAATATGACTTTGAATATTCAACGTATTTTGAAACTACGTAAAAAAGAAAATCTTATACCTAAATCTTTAATAAGTAATCCTGATGCTTACGTAGCATATATTTTGAATATTGCTAACATTATATATCACATCAATTTAACAACAAAATAAAATTTTACATTGTACAGTGTTAGGGTAATTCTAAGCTTACCGAACTAACAAACAATTATTAACATAAACGTGGGCGGTCAGTTACTCTTCCATACGCCAGAATTGTTTGGTTTTGTAAATTTTAGTCTTAGATCATTAAGGAAAGTAACTTACTCGTGTTTGATGGATCACTGGAAAGCCCAAATCAATGAGGTAGCGGTAACAACCAAAAGTATAACTGCGCTGGGGTTCTTTTCTAAATTTTATTTATTCTGGTTTGCTTGATTGGCGTGATGTACAGTGAAATTCAATACAGTCGTTGACGTGAAACAATTAACAATTCAATACTAAACTTAAAGAGGGATATCAACCAACTAAATCTTTTAACTTTAAAAGAAAATGACGTGCCTTTTCTATATTCGGTATACTCAATGTAAAAAAAACTCGGAGAGAAAGCGTCCTGTCTCTCGGAGCGCACACACAGGAGTGAAGATTGGGGGAGGCAGAGTTTGAAAAGAGCGTGATAGCTTTCTCCCACACAGGGTCTTTACTTCTCCTTTGCACTTCAGTTTAGCCGCGTTTTCTCTCTCTCTCTTACTCATTAGGCTTTATGGGTCTAGCTTACGAGGGAGGAGAAGTTTTGTTTTGGTTTTGAGTTACTTCTCGCGTACGTTAAGCGTCGAAGTTTCTGGATTCTTTCTTTCTTTCGTCTTAGTTTGATTTAATTTAATTTAATGTCTCTGAATAGTTATCCAGAAACTTCGTCACTTAACATACAGTTACGTTATATCAAATTATAATAATTAAAATTAACAATACTGCAAAAACTTAACAATCATTGATTTTTTTACATTATTAAATTCGAGTCAATTACTATACTAAAAAGTGGATTAGGCCTAACGGGGATACCACTCTATTTTTTGTTAAAACTTTGATAAATTAAAAATATTTATGATCTTATAAAGTTTTTACAATGCTGAATATAAACACGCGAAAGTGATAACAATACAAAAGCAAAAGACAATGCTTAGTATAAACACATCAAAGTGTCAACAATATAAAAGCAAAAGTCAATGCTTAGTACATCAAAATACGCACATCAAAGTGTTAACAATACAAAAGCAAAATAAAAACCTTATAAGAATTATTTACTTCAAACAAAGTCAAACTTTAACAAAAAATATTACAAAAAAACGCTCCTGTCTATTTATCTCATGGGTGGTGTGGAAAAAATAGAAAAAAAAATTTATACCACTCTAACTTCAAAATGCAAACTTTAATTGCAATTTTCGGCTCTCGTGATATAAAATATACCTTGCTCGATTTTCTCACTCGCAGTGCTCGTGCGAAAGCCTCGAGAAAGGTAGAAAAGCAGATCCCACATCAGTGTGATAATATACTATTAAGTTATCTCTCTATTGGTTTATCTCTACTCTTATATATATATATCTACCTATATTATATAGACGTTTTGGACGAGACGTTTTAGATATATATTATATATATATATATCTACCTATATTATATAGACGTTTTGGACATACTCCTCCCCGCAGCCCTCCCGCACAGCCGCCCGCAAAATAAGGGAAAATTCTTCCATTTTTCATGTGATTTGAATAATCTGAAAAGCCCCCCCGCAGCCCCCCCGCGGCCCCCCCGCAGCCCCCCCGCGGCCCCCCCCCGCAGCCCCCCTGCAGCCCCCCCGCACATTTTAGCAGCTTTTTCTTAAATATAATTTACTACTATAAAGAAAAACAAACCACCGTTTAAATATATCAGGTATAGTACTGCATTAAGATGTTGTATCAGCCTCGGGAAAATTCCACATTCTTCGTAGTAACTCTTCCAAGCCCCCATTACAAGCTCATAGCATAGTAGTATCTAAATTATATATAAGAGTAGAGATAAACCAATAGAGAGATAACTTAATAGTATATTATCACACTGATGTGGGATCTGCTTTTCTACCTTTCTCGAGGCTTTCGCACGAGCACTGCGAGTGAGAAAATCGAGCAAGGTATATTTTATATCACGAGAGCCGAAAATTGCAATTAAAGTTTGCATTTTGAGGTTAGAGTGGTATAAATTTTTTTTTCTATTTTTTCCACACCACCCATGAGATAAATAGACAGGAGCGCTTTTTGTAATATTTTTTGTTAAAGTTTGACTTTGTTTGAAGTAAATAATTCTTATAAGGTTTTTATTTTGCTTTTGTATTGTTAACACTTTGATGTGCGTATACTAAGCATTGACTTTTGCTTTTATATTGTTGACACTTTGATGTGTTTATACTAAGCATTGTCTTTTGCTTTTGTATTGTTATCACTTTCGCGTGTTTATATTCAGCATTGTAAAAACTTTATAAGATCATAAATGTTTTTAATTTATCAAAGTTTTAACAAAAAATAGAGTGGTATCCCCGTTAGGCCTAATCCACTTTTTAATATAGTAATTGACTCGAATTTAATAATGTAAAAAAATCAATGATTGTTAAGATTTTGCAGTATTGTTAATTTTAATTATTATAATTTGATATAACGCAACTGTACAATGTAAAATTTTATTTTGTTGTTAAATTGATGTGATATATAATGTTAGCAATATTCAAAATATATGCTACGTAAGCATCAGGATTACTTATTAAAGATTTAGGTATAAGATTTTCTTTTTTACGTAGTTTCAAAATACGTTGAATATTCAAAGTCATATTGGTAGGAATTTCATCTAAACTCGAAAAATGTTGAATGATTTCATTATTAAAAATTTCATAAAATTCAATCTTTTCATTGAATCTATTCAATTCATGTTTATCATATTCCTGTTGTAAATCAATTAAATAATTTTCATAATTTACTTGATCACGTTCATGTTCCATAATTTGATCATTTACTTCACGTAAATCCACATTGTCCTCTGGAATCAAAAAATTTTGAGCCGGATTCCATTCCATCCTGAAATTATTATGTATAAAAATGTATAGGAACATTATACTTTTTACTGCATCATATTCTTATCAATTTACTGTTAAATCATGTATTAAAGAAATTTTAATGCTAATTTTGTATCAATTTTTTACTATTAATTAAAAATTTCATTCCAAACTATGTTTTCGATTTCTGAATCGTTTTCATTTTCAATCTGAATGAATAGTTGATTAGGATTTTTGCATCTAGATAAAGCTACATATAATTGACCATGAGAAAATAATGGTTTTTTCAAGTATATCCCTACAGTATCGAAACTTTGACCTTGAGATTTATTGATAGTCATAGCGAACGCTAAGACTAAAGGAAATTGTTTTCTGTGTAAAATAAGTGGCAATGAAGATAAATTTCCGGTATTTAAGGTGATTCTAGATATAAAAACTTTGTTTCCGATTTTTTCCCCAGTTATAATTTCGGCTTCAATGTTATACTTAAATAATTTAGTAACTTTTAAACGTGTGCCATTACACAAACCGTCAGTTATACTTAAGTTTCTTATTAACATAACAATGGCCCCAATTTTCAAATTAAGTTCGTGAGGTGGCAATCCTTCACGAATGCTATTTAATATTTCGATCGGAAAGTTAATGTAACTATTATCATCAGATTTATCAACACCTTTATAAGTTGCAGTATCAATACTATAATATGTTTTTATCTCTCCTTCCATTTGATTTAAAATTTTATTATTCAAAAAATAAGTATATTCATTGTGAGAAGTAAGTATTACACTATTTAATGAAAAATCAAACTTTTGACCAAAAATTTTTGAACATATATTATTTGTTTTCCATTCTTCAGGAATTTTAAACTTTTCTATCTTTCCTTCTCCAACGTCTAATAATAATTTTGAAAAATTTCTATTGAGTGATCGCATATTTATATTTAATTTTAAAATATGGAAGTATGACCAAAGGTATGATGATTTTATAGTTTCTCCTATAATAATAGTTCTACTGCTATTCTTTAAAACAGGTAATATTTGTCGAAAGTCTCCTCCTAAAACTATTAATTTATTTCCGAAAGGAATATTAGTATCACATAAATCGCGTAAAGTTGTATCAACTATTTCTAGAGCTTTTTTAGGAATCATAGAAGCTTCATCCCAAATTATCAAATCTGCTTCATGTAACTTTTCTTTATCAGATTTGTACTGCAAAAATGAGATTTTTATATTGGTCAAATCTAAAGGCAAACGAAAAGTTCTATGACTGGTCATTCCTTTTGGTAAAAATATTGAAGCTATACCTGTAACATAAGCTAATACTTTACCAAAAATATTTTTTTTCGTTATATCATTCATTATTGATTGTAGTTTTGTGTGAAATAATCTAACAGTGATATGAGGTATATCATTTGGATTTGTATTCTTCGGAAACTGTTTTAAAATTAATTTCAATTCTTTCCATTTTGGATTGCATGTTACTGTTATGAATAAATCTGGTCTCCCACATTTTCTCATAATAGCCATTGCATCTTGATAGTGTTGTTGCATATACCTAGGACCTCCAATATATGTCGCTGGTAATATAAAAAGATTTCCGACTTTTTCTTTTTTTTCAAAATTATTAGAAATATTTGAAGCACTATTAACTACTGCATCTAATAACCCTTGATAACATTCTATCCTTAATGTGTTTTGATTGTATCTCAAATAATTCAAACGATTGTTTTCTATCATTACATAAGCATGTATAAAAAATTGATGAGTTAGTCTCCCTGCATATAATAAAGGACTAAAATTTATTTCGTTTGGTCGGTAGGCAAGTCTATATGAATAATATTGTAAAAGAGAAAGATTTTTTTTTTCTTTTAAATGATAATTTTGAGAATAATGAGTAATAAAATGTATAATGTACTCCATCCTAAATCACCTGACGGGAACAACAATGGGAAAACCATCGGATCAACAAATTGTGATAATTTATTTAAATATGTATCTTGTGGATGATTTTCTGGTAATTCTTTAGGATACACGCAAAGATCATAGTTTTCTGGTAAACCTGAGTCTGAAACTATAATAGCACCACATTCAGCGGTCAGGGGTTTGTTATATACATGCTTTTGTTGACCGTTTTTTCGTAAAAAAATCATTTTATAATTCGGAAGATTTTGAATGTTTGCTATTTGATGCAAATGCTTATAATTTTTAGCTATGGGATTATTTTTTAAAATCTTAGTCAAAGTTTCAATATGTGATTGGATTAATTTTTTATTATTGTTCGTATTTAATCTCTTTTCAACAGCTGATTGATCATCATATATATAAAATTGACTATGTTTTGGTGTTTTATGGATATCTGGTTTTAAAGTATTCGGAGTAACGTGACAAATTTGGCCTTGTATTTTAATATTATAAATAGATTTTCCTTTTTGTTCTATTTCATTACTCATAAAAGATGCAAAACTAAAAAGATTATTATAATATCTAATTAATTGTCTAAAATCATCATCATATAATAAAAGGTTTTTTAAATCGTTATGATATTTACTTAGAACACATAAACGAACTTTTCCATTATGACAACAATTTATTTTTGATCTTTCTTCCTTCCAAAATTTAGCAAAACAATGTTTGCATTCATAATACTTAGTAAGTTAGAAAGATATGGAATTAGAGGCAATATCCTAAAGCTGTTAACTAGCTATCTTTCCGATAGAAAACAAAGCGTTAAAATCTCTAACTATAAAAGCGATTATAAAGAAATATCAATTGGCGTTCCACAAGGAACTATATTAGGACCATTATTTTTTATACTATACGTTAATGATCTATTGTTAGATATGCGAAAAGATACCATCATATCTTATGCGGATGACACTGTCATCATCACGAGCGATGACGAGTGGTCTGCTGCTCAGGACAGGATGAATGATTGTTTGGAGTGGGTGTCCAAATGGCTTGCTCTAAATAAGCTGTCATTAAATCTAAGTAAAACTGTGTACATTGCGTATGGCAACTATTGTAACAGCGTACCTGATAATATACAAATATGTATTGGTAATTTCCCTATCAAAAGGGTAGAAAATTATAAATATCTTGGCGTAATTTTCGATTACAACATGCGATGGGATAAACATATTGATAGTATAGTAAAAAAAACGAGATATCTCATATTTATTTTTGCTAAAATCAAGAATCTATTTGATCGAAAAACGCTTATGATGATTTATTACGCATTTTTCCAAAGCCTTGTGAAATATGGTATCATAGCGTGGGGAGGAGCGTACAATAGTTGTCTTAACTTAATTCAAAGAGTACAGAACAAAATTTTAAAAATTATTAATAAAAATCGTTTTGTAATGAATGATATGCCGTTATCAATCAAGCAATTATTCAAGTTAGAAGCTGTTACATATCACTATAATAATTTAAAAACGCAATATAAAAATAGCCATAGTATAACTAGGAACAAAAACATACAAATACCAAAATCACATAAATCAATTAGCCAAAAAGACAGCTACTATGCTGCAGTTAATGTTTTCAATATGCTTAGCAATGATCTCAAAGTTTTAGATCTTAGCAAATTTACAATTAGGAATAAATTAAAAATGTTTATAAGTGAAAAGGTACTTTAGGCAAACACAGTTATTTCCTATTGTCGATCTGGGTGACTTTGAATCCTAGTAAAAATAATCCGCGAAAATATACAAAATATGAACATGACCATGTTTTTAGTACATAAGTATAGTTCATAAGTTTTCTTTTATTTTTTGTTCTCCGCTCTACGTACAGGCAAGCTTGTTTTGCCTCTGTAGAATACCTTTAATGGTATATGTAAGTGGATGGTTAAATAAATAAATAAATAAATAAACTCATTTCACCATAATTTAAAGGTTCAACAAAAAATTCTTTATCAGTATCATCAATCAACTGTTGAACAGAAATTGATACTTCTAATTTTTTTTTTCTTTAGATAAAGCGGACGTAAAAGATTTTAATTTTCTTTTTATATCGGGATTTTCGTAATTTAGTAGATGATATTGGCCTGAATCGATATTACCAGTGAAAAGCAATGTTAGCTTTGACTTACTCAAAGTGTTTCCAAAGCTTAGTGTGTTATTAAAGTTATCAACAATAATAGTAAAATAAACATCGAATATTTCTACGAAACTGTGAATTTCAATTACAGTGCCAAAAATGCCAACTTGTGACATATAATCAAAATAAGTATCACTACTTTTGATATTTTGAAAATAATCGTTTCCCAAAACAAAGTCACGATAATTATTCCACTCAATAATTACTTTTTTAACTATCAATAATCTTATATTTCGATGTAAGTTTTCATTATTGTATACAAAAATTGAAAATATCCTAAATAGCCCGTTACCATCTCGTACAATATTAATTTCATTTTGATGTAGTTCTTTTTTATATTTTTTACTTTGAATAACGTTATTTGCCAAGTCATCATTTTTTCTTTTTCTGTTTACATTTAATCTATTTGAAATGTCTTTTAATATTTGTTCTATATTTTGATTTTCAAAATTTATTATATCATAGTGACCCGAATCAATATTTTCCGTAAAAAGTAATGTTAATTTTAAAATACTTTCTGAATTTCCAAAAAAGTTACTCTGATCAGAAGTATTAAAAGTTACTCTTACGAATACGTTAAATATTTCAGTGAAACTTTGAATTTCAACTCCGGTTCCATAGAAGCCATTTTGGCAAATTGAATTGAAATAATCCCGAGTATTTTTTACATCTTTATAATAATCGTTTCCTACTATAAAATGATGATAATCATGCCATTTACTTATAACATTTACAACTGTTAAATAACAAAGTAATGTATGACAATTTTGATGACCATATAAAAAAACTGAAAACGTTCTAAATAAGCAATTTCCATCTCCTTCAACTGTAATTTTAGAATTATACATATATTAAGTTCAAGCCTACTTTAGGCGTGCAGAATGTAATAGCGGAAAATAATACGCAAATGTTGACAAGTGTTTCTTCTCGATTTCTTATTTCGGCCGCAGGAAGATAGATAAGGAAGACAGGCGAATAAGGAATGCTTCAAACCACTTTGCTTCAAGCTTGATATATCAATTTTGATAGTTGCCCTACTGAAAAACCTCAGGTGAGAATCAGATGAGAATCATCTGATTCTCATGTGAAAATCACGCCAAAATCGCATATGATTCTCATATGATTCTCATACGATTCTCATACGATTCTCATACGATTCTCATACGATTCTCATACGACTAAATTCAATTAAAAAAATATACTTTCTTATATTATATAATATTTAATAATATTAAAAACTTTTATATAAGTATTTCGAAACATTAGAACATGCATACCGATAGTAATAATAGTAATATAGTAATATAGATAGTAATAATAATGAATATATATTTAAAAAAATACAAGGATAGAAAAAATATATATTCAGAAAAAACAGTTATAATATAAGTTTTAAAAACATTTTATTATAAAAATATAAAAAATAACTTTGTTTTATTCAATAATGCAGTAAGTTTGGAAGAGGAAAAATATATTTTGAGTTAAGTATCTCCAAAAAAATACAAATAGTCATGATTTCGAATGTTGGTACAATAATAGATTCTTCTTCGATCCTTTCTACTACTTGTAATGGTTTATAATGATTTGTGAAGCGGACTCTAGTACGTAAGACATTACAGACCGTCAATTCTTGATTTGAATTCTGGTCTACAATAAAACTAATAATTTGCACAAATCGCTTGTCTTTTAATTGTACATATGAATTATTAGATCGTAACTTAGATTTGATAGAAGACTCGTATAAGCATCCATCTTTTATCATCTTTACATATTTTGTTGATTCTTCTGAAAGTTGTAATCTATCTAGTATATAACACAGATGTTAATTTTCTTTATTGCTTTAAATTTTTAATTTTTAATTTGTTAATTCTTAGAAATATTATTTTGCAGAATCTCCAGAATGTGCAGTAAAATGTTTAAAAGAGTTTAAGCCTAAGTTATATCGAATGTATAAAAAGAAAGGTTTCGACTTAGAATCAGTATTACCAGAAAGATATCGAAAATATGAACGATTAAGTGATGATAAGGTATATTTTCTATTATTTTATACTAGCATTAAAACTCATTTAAGTAATATTTTCATTAAATATTGATAATGTTCTAGATATATTTGGGATTAGGAGTATCCGTAGGATATAAAACATGGAGAATAGCGCAATATAAACGCCGTACTGGTTTTTTATGTGACCTTGGATATATCTTATGGAAAAGGCAAAATTTGGCGAATCGTTGTTTGAATTTGTCCAAAGTCAGGAATCAAATACCAAATAGAAGTCCGGTAAAGCTTTGTTCTCCAAGAAAACTGAACTTATATCTAAGTAAGTATCATTCATGTTCAGTATTTTCAAACAAGGTATTTTTCACAACTCAGACATAAAATGGACCTTTCTTATGCCAGCAACTAGCATAAAAAATCGTTCATTCCAATCGTGTGAAAAAGTTTAAACTCAAGTGAGGATAAAAGACTATTTTTCTCCTAAAAAAAAAAAAATAGGTTTTTCCTTAAGTGGAGAAAATAGGCTATTTTTCCGCGCTATAATTACATATTGTTTCAGTTTTTGCTAATTTTATAAATTCTTTAAAATTGAAAAACTTAAAACTCAAAAAATAACAACTGTACTTTGCACGACTTGAATTCCACGATTACCTACGCTACGTTCTGGAATTAGAGGCCCTTTCATGCCCTCGTTGTAAAAAATACAGTATCTAACGTGGGAAGAAACGCTATTTTCTCCCCATGTTGCACAATGTACTATTTTACTTTGAAATGTGAAAAAATATTTAATATTTTATGTATGATACAGATTTATACGAAGATTATCTTAAAAAACATAAAGCTTATGAGAATATATCAACAAAATCAAGAGATTTTCGAGATGTGAGAGCGGATTCAATCAATACAGCAAATCAAGCTGCCTAAAATAATTGTTCCTTTGTAAAATGTATTTAATAAAATTAAATCATTTAAAATAAATTAGAATTTTTTTTTTGTACTACTCGTTAATTAATATAAACTATTTAAACTTATTTTAAATAAATATATTCAAATATCATTTTTGTATATTCCATTTTAGTCGTATGAGAATCGTATGAGAATCGTATGAGAATCGTATGAGAATCGTATGAGAATCATATGAGAATCATATGCGATTTTGGCGTGATTTTCACATGAGAATCAGATGATTCTCATCTGATTCTCACCTGAGGTTTTTCAGTAGGGTGCTGTTCGCCTGTAAAATTGAAATTTTATGTATAACTAAATAAAGAATAACTAATTTCTGTATTTCAGTTTTGAGTACATAAGGTATTGACTCCATTAGTCATTCACATGTATAGGATATTGGGGTCTTATATAAAATCTTATTAAATATATTTTACTACCTGATTGTAAGATAAGCGCGTCAGCGATTATTAACTTAAGGTCTCATAGCTGTATGCACGCGAACGACTAATGGAATCAATTAACTAGCTGATGTCAATATTAATTGACGTGCACTGCCTCATAGCGCAATAATGATTAGAAATAACCTCCATAAATAAAAATGAAATTGAAATAATGAGTTGAGAAACTTTCGTTTTCTTAGTTCTAAACACAATACATTAAAACGTCTATTTTACCAGTGCTTTCACAAAGGTACACTCGGTGATAGTGGACTCTCAAAGAACGTTTTCGTAATCAAGCTCCTTATTGGTTAAATTTTTGGAATCGGACAATCTGATTGAAGGATTTTAAAACTGATTTTTGAAAATCACCTTCTGCCGAGTGTATATAAATATTAGTAAGAAAATACCTGTAGATGATTGAATTTTTTGCTTGCTGGTTATCACATATGAATGACTAAATCAGTAAAATACACAAACAGCAAAAATGATAATTAACAATTTATTTGCAATGCGCGGAAGAAAGACAATGACACCAAAAACAGTTTGTTTATCATGAAGTAGGTTAAATTTTCTACCAGTGGAAAGATGTATGTACATTCGAATGATCTTAATTCGAATTTAAGAAAATTATTGAAAAATATTAATAAGAAAATGAACAAATTTAATAGAGTTACTTATAACTTAATAATATATAGTGATAAAGAGTAATATGTCATAACTTTATTCCTTATTACTTGATAAAAGATATTAAATGATATTACGTTTTAATAAAAATGTATGTACATAATTACCTGCAGAAAAAAAAATTCAATCATATCTTGAATGTGTTAGTTTCGTTTTTATTTTTGTAGCTTATTTTATCAATATATTAAGGTATAAAGAAGTGCACGTTAATTAATATTGTCGTAATAATTTACATTGAATCCTTTATGTTGGAATACGCCGAAAATGTGTATACTTTCTATGCACGCACATACACAGCTACAGACTACAGCATACGGAGAGGCCCAAGCGGAGAGGGTCCACTACCTGGATTTTATTGCACCCCCGCCGGACTTAAGCCCCCCAGCGCAGCAGCGCGTCAGTTCCAGTACGGACACGACCAGAGCAGCACACCGAGAAGAGCATTCAATCATACATACAGTTATTCTAAATATTTAGTTATTCAATCTTGTACATCCTTTTAATCAGTGTTAAATAAATAAAGTATCCTTATATTCGTCACATACTTCACGCATATTCCTGATATTCCAATAGGTTATGGGCCCAGAATAGCGTGTGACTATATATAAAGATAATAAGGACAGTTCTAAAGTGTAAACAGTCAAATTACAGTTTATAAAGTTTAAAGAAGATTCTTAGTGCGCGTAATTTGTGAAAGTAAAGAATTAAAGAAACTAAAGAAAATGGCAGATTTTAAAGCAGCTATGACAAAGCTAAACGGCACGAATTACGCGGCTTGGAGCCAGAAAATTGAAATACTGCTCATTCGGGACGAGGTGTGGGATGTCGTGGATAAAGAAACCCCAGATACAGCAGATGCAGCGTGGATAAAGAAGGACAATCAAGCTCGCACAATCATCATCTTAAGTATGGAGGACGACCAGCTTCTACACATCAAAGGTACCTCTACGGCGCGCGAGATTTGGTTAAAATTGAAAGACCATCACCAGAGATCAACCACGTCGAGTAAAGTGCATCTGATGACACGGCTATTCAACATAAAGATGTCAAGTGACGGTGATATGGAGAGCCACATTACGGAGATGCTCACCATGTTGAACAGGCTGGCGGTAATGGGGCAGGAACTGGACGATACTCTTAAGGCAGCTTTAGTGCTGAACAGTATGCCTGAATCATACGATGTTTTGACAAGCACGTTGCGTTGTCAAAATGAAAGGGATTTCACGTTGGCGTCCGTTAAGGGAAGGCTACTGGACGAGTATCATCGGAGAAAGGATGTGCGTGTATCGGACAGTGAACACGAGGCGGCTTTGCACACATCACACCAAAAGAAGAGCGGACAAATCGAGTGCTACTTTTGTCACGAATCAGGACATTTAAAGAGAGAATGCAGCAAGTATAAAAGTTGGAAGTTAAGGAAAGAAAATAAAGAAAAGGCCAATAAAGTTAAAGAATTTTTCACAGAATCTGAAGAATCCATTTTTACAGTAAAGGAGCATATTGAAGAAAAGGTATGCATTAAAGAAATTTGTTTGTCTACAAGAGAAGATGCAAACAACGCCGGTTTATGGCTTGTAGATTCAGGGGCGACGAGCCACATGTGCGCATCGAATGAAGCGTTCAGAGAGCTTGATGCAGCTGTAGGCGGCTACGTGCAGTTAGCAGACGGAAGCAAGAAAAAGGTGTGCAGCAGAGGTTCGGTCGTCATAAAGTGCGTCTACGACGGAAAAACGAGAGAAATAAAGCTTAAAGATACGCTATGCGTACCGTCATTAACGACAAATCTCCTGGCAGTGAAGAAGCTCACGAACAGCGGATACGAAGTAATTTTTACAAGCAATGAGTGCAAAATAATAAAGGACGGAGAAACCATAGCCATTGGGAGATCAAGATCAGGTATGCAGGGACTCTACGTAGTACAGGCCAATATAAAGAGGGTCGAGGGTGCAATCAATACACGGCGACCATACAGAAACGGCCCGGATGATAAACATGTGTCCAGCAGTTTTTCAAGACCTCAAGCATCAAGAGAAATAAGGAGTGCATTAAAAAAGGGACAGAACTCAGGTACAGTCATAAAGAGCGGCGGAGAGACGCGTAGCGGATTAAAAACCGGCCATAAAGAGAAAGCGTCGAAGCAGCCTAATCCGGAGACAGAAGCGTCGCAGTTTTTCGTGGATATTTTCTGGAAGAAATCGACAGAAATTGACGAAGAATTCAGCGAGGAAGAAACGGCCTCAAGTACAGCATGGAATGCAGACCAGTCGGAACATCAAGATTCGGATGATAGTGCGGAGACAGTAATCGGCATAAATGAAGAGCACTATGAATCGTTTGCAGAAGCCTGGGATGATGCGACGACGTCGGATAGCAGTGATACCTGCAAAGAGGGGACATCGCCGAAGGATCGGAGCGTCACTACCTGCGAAAAGGTCGCCAGCGCACGGAATAATAAGGTGCAAGTGGCCGACAACCAGAATGCGGGACCCAGTACTCGAGCCGCAGTCAAGAAAAAGAACAGTGCAGAACGAGACAGCAAAAAGTAAATTAAATTAAAGAAAAATATCCAGAGTACACATTATCGTCGAGGGAAGGTGTTGGAATACGCCGAAAATGTGTATACTTTCTATGCACGCACATACACAGCTACAGACTACAGCATACGGAGAGGCCCAAGCGGAGAGGGTCCACTACCTGGATTTTATTGCACCCCCGCCGGACTTAAGCCCCCCAGCGCAGCAGCGCGTCAGTTCCAGTACGGACACGACCAGAGCAGCACACCGAGAAGAGCATTCAATCATACATACAGTTATTCTAAATATTTAGTTATTCAATCTTGTACATCCTTTTAATCAGTGTTAAATAAATAAAGTATCCTTATATTCGTCACATACTTCACGCATATTCCTGATATTCCAATACTTTAGTTACTAATTGCTGGCGTGCGTTTCTTATATTCATGCAGTAAAATAGATTTAATGGGATTTTATATATTAATTAAAAAGAAAACAATGAATAAGTATTTTAGTTTTGCGAACGTAGGGTATTGACTCCATTAGTCGTTCGCCTACAATTGACTTCAATAGTCGTTCGCCTGAAATTGACTCCATTAGTCGATCGCGTGTATGGTATATTAACTTCATTTAATGTAATGATTTATATTATTCTCTATTTAGTCATAAGAAGTGTTTCAGTTTTGCGAACGCAGGGTATTGACTCCGTTAGTCGTTCGCCTGCAATTGACTTCATTAGTCGTTCGCCTGTATACGGCATTGACTACATTAGTCGTTAGCGTGTATAGAATATTAACTTCATTTTATATAAAAATTGATATTATACTCTATTTAGTCATAAGAAGTGTTTCAGTTTTGCGAACGCAGGGTATTGACTCCGTTAGTCGTTCGCCTGCAATTGACTTCATTAGTCGTTCGTCTGCATACGGCATTGACATCATTAATTGTTCGCGTGTATGGTATATGGTTTTGCATTGATCACTTTTTGGCCAATAGACGAAATAGTGTTTAAATTAAAGCGTACTCCTGTATCCAATTTTTTTCCTTCTTCGCCTATGAAAAAACTGCCAACTGTATTTTGTCTTGACCTCTTCTGGGCAGGATTTTCTTGATCGCTTTTATTTGTGGGCCGTTTATTGCTGTGCTTGATTGGTTTAGTTGTTGCAGAATTTTTTGATTGCATCTTCTTCATTATGTTAAATAAACTATAATAAAAATAAAAAATTAAAGGCAGAACAAAATTTTCAAAATTATTTATAAATAATTACATTTTTATTACAACAAAATTTATCAATTAGTTATTACTATGAATAAGCGGAAAAATGTAATAAAATCCATTTGAAAAAATTCTAAAAGCTTTTTTTTTAATGCAATTAATAGGCCAAGCTTGTATGTTCGGTGATAACTGATTTGTCTTACAGATATCTAATAGCCTCGAATCTATAGGGTAATTTTCTATTGAATTTAAATTTTCATATTTGAAACCAAGGATTACAGGTAAGTTATTATTTAGATAGCAAATATGTTTAATGACCACAATAGTTTCATCTTTCAGATAGCAACAATTATTTGGTTTTGCAATAGTTAAAGTAAAATTATGAAATTCAATTTTTTTATATGGTCTATTGTATCCATCAGGAAGTTGAGTTATAATACTATCTTTTAAACAAAAGTGTCCCAAAGGTATATCTTGTTTCTGCTTTACGTTTAAAACTTGTGATTTTTCGTTTAACCTATTCATGATTTGTGCCAAAGGTTGAGATCCTTTATGCACTAATTTTTTAATTGTTTGTAAATGATTTTCAAAAGAAATGACGCTAAAAGAATCTAAAGCTCCAAAGCGTAAAACATCAGAAAGATGTAGTAAATTGTGGACATTATAAATAATATGAATTTTCCCAAAATATTGTTCCATAAGATTTACATAAGAAGAAAGCAATTCCTTAGCTAGTTGGTTATTTCTTATACATTCAGTCGGATCATATAAAATACGTAAGGCACAGTTGAGTTCATTGAAGTGAAACATTAATTCATGTGGAACCTTGTTTTGAAATAAAACTGGCATCGTATATAAAATAGCTAATCGAAGTTCCGTTGCTTTGAATCTATCCACATGATTTAAAGTGTGTGTTTTTCTAACGAAATCAGAAGGAACCCACTCTTTGAAAGCAATATATTCAGAATTTAACATTTGATATCTGCGTTTAGCATCAGTGCCATTGCCATATAATAATCGAGCAATAGTTTGATATGTTTTTTCCCTACACCTTCATCTAGTAAGTGCATTGGATCTAGAGGGACTTGCTTTGTTAAGCTTATAATACCTTCTAAGGGAGAGAGTAAACTTGAATATTGAGGTGGAACATTCTTTCTGAAATCTTCGTCTGATCTCAAATTAAAATCACTTGAAAAAACCCTTCGATGCTGAACAGTTTCTCCAATTTGATCACATTTTCCACATCGACTATTATGAGGTGGAAAGCACATGATATAATTGCGAGCAACTGAATCAGCAGCAAACAATTTTATAAAAATTTTATAAACTTTATTTTCAAATTCGAATCCTGTATCTGACAATTCAATATACTCTAACATTGTTGGCTCAAGAAAGGTGTTTACGTCTGGTGGCTTCCCATCCCCATGAAAAATACCTGCTACAAAAGGTGAGCATGAACTTCCAGGATAATTTGAAATTTTAAAGAGAATAGGCCATACTTGACTCGAGGAACTTTGAGATAAAGGTAGACCATCAATATTAAGAATGAGGGCTATATCCTTTGGGATTTTACATCTATCAAGTGTTTTTAATTGCTCTAACAAGCCTCTTAATAGACCATAATGAGCGTAGTCACCAGAGCCCATTTTTAAAAATACATTTTCCCTGGGTGTACATTCAATGTTCTTGCATCAAGAGGCAGTTCTCTGTGACCACACTTGTTTAATCCATGTAGGAGGCTTGTTAAAGCTTGATCTCTTATATGGAATGCAATGGCCCAATTGTGCAAAAAATTTTTAATATCAAATACCTTGTTACTATTTGAACGAGTATCGACTACTGCTTCTACAATACTATCACTTACTGAATTACTTTCAAGATCTCTGTCACTAATTACACTTTCATTATTACAAATATCACTTTGCACTACATATTCAAGAATTTGGTCAGAAACGTTTTCTATATTAGAATGATTGTCTTGTACAATATTTGAAGAATAATCTGTATTCGACAATTCATTACTGCCTAACTTTTCACTGGAACACTCATCTACTTTATTTGACATGTCAGTCACAGCATGTTTATTTAATAACTCGTTAAGACTATTGATATAAGCCTTCTCAAGTCGTCTAAGTTTTTGCTTTTTAGAAAGATTTACATAAGCCTTTCTGACTGACATTATTAAATAAACAAATTCAGTATAGGTACAATTATTACCTGCTATTATACAGTTACAGCCTGCTGTTCAGCCAGTTCAATTTCCAGTGGCAGAAGAAAGGTTTATCTTAAACAAACAAAAGTGAAATAGTATTGGTTAGATTGTAGGTTAGGAACTTGTTTGTCACGTTTACGTTTCAAAGAACGAGTTAAAAATTGTAATTTAATCGAACATAAGTACAGTTATATTATTATTTCTTACTTACTTATTATAAAATGTGCAGAAGACGCCAATTAATAATAAATAACGCTTATGATTTTATAACTACACTTTCAACGTTTCCAAGAAGAAAACTTTTGGAAGTCCATGTTGGACCACTTTAAGAATGTTTTTAAAGTCACCTGCTACATGCGCTCTTTTGGACATCATTTTTTAGTTTTATTTAAATACTCTGTACAAAGTTATCAAAAAGAACACATTCAGAGAACTTACATAGATAACATTTTAAAGATAAGTTATAGAGTTCTCTAAAAATTTGTCTATAATAAGTTAACTATGGAGTTCTCTAAAAGTTGTCAATATAATAACAATTTTAATACCGAATGAGTCCAGACGTCAATTGCTGACAAATTGAAAGCTTTCAGACAACTTTAAAGATAACCTTAAAAAGATACGATGTAGAGATCTCTAAAAGTTCGCTGGTGCTTATTGGGTCGTTTATTTGAATACGAAATCCTAATTTATTAAAATACAGCATCAACTATTAGGTAAATTATTTATTTAGTTCAAATGTTCTGAATTTATAACCTACAAAGCGTTTATTGAAATATAAAGATTTGAAAAATATCTTCTTAATGATTCAGTCCGAACAAATCATTTCTTCTTTTCAGCAAAATCTTTGATAGTTCTTATAAAATATTATCTTATTTGACGTCTATATTATTTCCTTATATCACTTGAAGAAAAAAATATTTTCAACAATAATTTACTTATAGGTAAAAAAAACACAAATTCAAATAATAATTTTTATAGCACTGGGTGACTTAAATGCGGATTTAAGGCATGCAAATCCATGGCGTAAGTAGCTCTTTCTGGAACTGTCTACGCTCGTGCGCTAACCTCCCGCTGCCAGAAAGGGCTACTTACGCCACGAATTGCGTGACTTGGCAGATTTAATCAAGCAGTGCTATAAAATATTGTACGATACTCGAGTCGTATGTTCACTTTCCAGCACGGCGTAACCTCGCCGTGCCAGAATGTGCCTCATACGACGCGACACTTGTATCGTAATGTACTATGGGTAACTGAAACTAAAGAAATCGCTTCCGCGCATACAAAAGTTATATGAAATATGACTATTTCATTTTTTCAGCGTCATTGGTGCAACGATTAAATCAAATTTGGGATGCAAGGTAATGTCATTTTTCCGCTCATTGGATAGCTATATTGTTGAGATCATTTATTACTTATTTAATTCATAATTAACTATACATACTTGATAATTATATAGCTAATTTCGATAATATTAATAAAAAGTTCATACAATAAGTTTTCCGGGTTTCGCCGCGAAATCAAAAATGATATTTTCGCATGACGCATTCAAACGCGGCTCGGTTCCCGCCGTCCCGCCGCTGCGCGCGGAGAGAGCGGCGGCGGCCATGTCGTCTGCTCACACCCTCCCCTGACTCTACACCAAGCAAATTTCTTTTTCATTAATTATTTCGGAACTTTGCGCTCATCGGAATTGATTAAAAAATCGTTTCCAATGCAAAATTTAACGCTTTTTTCATTGATGCTAGCCATTTTCTCATAGAATCATCGAAACGAAAAGGCCCTGGGCACCATGAGGAGCTTGGCAGGATGCCACACGAACTAGTGCATTTCAGCCTTACAAGGTATATTTTATTAATTCTGGCACTATTTGATTGTCTGATAAACTGCTCATTGATATTATTATTTTGATTTACTGATAGCCTCCTACGCTGTTGACAAATTTACAAAGACGTAACACTCAAACTAAAATTCCTTTACCTTATGGAGGTGGAGATGTGACTTTTTATACATTAACGGATCAGGGTGAACTTACAGCTGACAATATTCATGCAGGTAATATATTTCAAATTCTGTTTTGTACATCAATAAGTAAATATTTATGGTATGATTCTAAAAGATAATCCTGCAATGATTATCAATTTTAGCAACTGTAGATACACCGGATGAAAATGGTCTTACTGGACTTATGTGGGCAGCTGGTTATGGCCAATTAAATAGTGCAACACTTCTACTAAAGAATGGGGCAGATAAAAACTACAAAGGATCTCATGGTCAATCGCATTTGCATCTAGCTGCAGCTTATGGACATCATGATGTTGTAAAATTGCTCTTGAATTATGGTGCTGATTCTAATACAAGTAAAGATGTAAGTTGTATCTTGTTTTTATAAATTTTATTAGAGAAATAATTGTTTTATTTTATAAAAGCTTAATATATACATATTTTCATATTCAATTTAATCGTACATTTATGAAAAAGTTAATAATAAAATAGTATGATACATTGTCGCAGGAGGGAAACACACCTTTGATTTATGGAGCGCAAGGTGATCATCCACATGTTTGTTATGAACTTTTGACAAGAGGTGCGGATATAACAATGACTAATGCCAATGGACTTAATGCTTACAAAGCCGCTATACTCAAAAATACATCAACAGGTACTATATTATTAAATTATTATACACTGATGATAAAAATAATCTAAACATAGATACTCATATTTCATTTTTGTTTCAGCTAAAGCAGTATTTGAAAATTTTCTTGTACAAAAAATTGTAAACTTATCATCAGAGATATTTTAGTAATAAATAATGTAAATACATATAGTAATATCTTTCGACAATTGAACCAATATATGGATAGCTTTGGATATGAATGTTAATACTCCAAGATGCAAAACAAATATTTTGTTGATATTGTCTTATCACTGTCCTTATTTAATATTCTAGTCAACTTTCAACATCATGTAGTTGGAACTTCTTGTGACGGTTTTGAAGGATTATGATAGACTAGCCATATGGCCTCTTGTAATGCTCTCAAACAAGCAATATTGGCTCCAAATCCACCAGCCTTTTCTACTTCAGTCTCTTTTCTAACATTAAAAATATAGCCCCGTGTCTGCACCTCTCTTAATCCTGGAGGAGTTGGTCCTTCGATTTCTTGAGTGATAGGAACATACTGATAAGTGGGACCCTCATCCATTTTAGGTAATTGAACAAAACCTGTACTATTCTGTTGTCCAAACTTAATGCCTGTACTGAAGCTAGTTGCCTTATTAGGTGCTAGATTAAAATATAGTTGTGAACATTTTTTTTGTCCTTACGCTGTAACTTTTTGAATATCAATTTCTGTAAAAATTAGTAAAGCTAGATTCAACTGTAATTATCTTTTACTTTTGGTGCTCCATTTTTGATACTTGAATTATTGTATTCATACCAAGAATTTTCAATACTTCTACAATAAGCAATGTAATGTCTTGTATCAACCTGTCGGATAGCTTCTTGAAAAGCAACAACTCCTATTAATATAAAAGTTTTCTCATTTATAATTATTGTAGAAATGAGTTTATCCAATGCTACGGTATTTTCATTATCAACTGTACTGTTTTGTGTATCTTCAATATCAACACAAAGTATGTTATTGATATCTAATTTTTTTAAGTGTTATTTACCTTCACACTTTTCACAAGCATCCTGAATTTTATTAAAGTATATATTAGCATTACTTTAGTCCAAAGAATGAACTCCATACATAATTGTATCAATAATTTACAGAAGTCAGCATTATAATATGCATTTCTGTTATTATTTCCATCATCTCCTGTAACATACTGCTTAACCTTTGCAAAAGTGCTCGTTATATAATTATATATGGCTGGACATTTCAAATAATCAATATATTTAGTTTTAGCATTTTCTGTTTCCAATATAAATTCAAATGTATTCTCTATTTCTTCAATATTTTTTTTGCTATAAGTAACATCAATCTTAAGATCTTTTATTTCAGTCATAATAGCCTTAAAGCATTTTTTCGTATGTTCAGTTTGGAATTGACTATACGTAATAACAAATATCTTCTGCAGTAAATCTTGGAATTTAATGATATTTTTTTGTTTACTGAGCATAATTACACATTATAAATAAAATAGTTGTACTGATTCCAGACTTTTCTTTTGGACGCATTCCCATTTCTTCACTTTTATTATTATAAGCATTATATCGGTGTTTATAATACTTCTTGGTAGAATGGTACTACCCTCTACTAAAGATCTAAAACACATATTCAAATAATCTTCATATGTTGTATTAATATTAAAAGTTGAAATCATAGAGATATAGTGGATCCAACAATGATGCACTGTAAGTAAATGTGGTATAGGGAAACCATTCATTAGCAATCTATTTAAAAAACTATTCAGCAAAGATATTGATAAACTTTCAGTTGATATTTGAGATAAAGGTAAAAACTGGTTAGAAAATACTGTACCAAAAGCGTACAAGTATATATCAATATCAGATGAAATGAAACTCTTACAAAATGATCCAATTGAATTAAAAATAAAATGTGAACTTTTAGATAAATCTGAAACTAAATTTATTGCTATTGTTGCTCCATGAGAAATACTCAATGGATAAAAACTCAACTCTTGTATAACAGGTTTATACAGTACATTATTCGAAATTAAAATCAAAGACATTTCAATATTTTTTGCATCATCGCATTTTTGTCTCTCTTCCGATTCTTTTGTAGATTTCACTTCACTTTCATTCAACTCTAATTTTATACTTTTACAGTTTCGCACAACATATCTTTGCAAATTCTTCGGATGTATATGTGTAGTCTTATCCAGCTGATTCTCATTAAGATCATTACAGATTATTGACCAAACAGGATCGCTTTCTTTTTTGATTTTTCCTTGTTGATCAAAAATATTGTGCTTTTTGATCGCTTGTACTCGAACATCGTGACTTATTACAAGTTTTCTCCCTCTTTTACCCATCCTTTTCACGTGTATATTCTTTTTGCTAAAACATGATTCGACGGTACCTTATAGGTTATGGTTTGCGTAATTTTTTTAATGAACGTTGTTTATATAGTGGCATTTTATTGCTAAAAAATGTACAGATCTCTATAAATACCAAGAATTTTAAAATAATTGATTTTGACTATAAAATCGAATACTTTTCTATCAAAATGATTCAAGGTCCAGTTTTCAAGTAGCGGCATATGCACACCTGACGTGAATATATCCTGATCAGCTAGAGAACATTGAGAAGGTCAGAAACTAAGTCATCTGCAGTACGCTACGCAGCTGCGCCGTATGTGCCGTGCGCTCGATTTGTGACCGCCACAATAGTCATACTGATCAGAATTTATTTACGTACTAAGAATGGACAATATTTGTGAGTGTTATATGCATATAATGTATTTACAACTAATTATTGCAGATAAATATTTGTGTCATACAAATAAATCAAACAGCTCATAGCTCATAGTGTATTAATAAGATTGATTCATCGCTGTTATTGTAAGGTTATCTGTGTATAAAATGTCTGAAAGAAACTTTATTTTGGAAAAAATTTATAATTTTCTATTCAATGTCATTGCATGTTACAGACAAAATGCCTCGAAAACCGGAAATTGAACCAGAAGATTTGCAATCACAACTTATAGAATGGCCTTCTATTTTTTATGAAAATAAATTAGTGGGTAATAAACATCCAGTATGGCTTGAGATTAAAACAAATTTGGGATTGAGTATGACAGCCAGTTCACTTCACTTATATGTGTATAATAATCGCCATCAGATTAAATCATTTCTGGAAAATCATTTTGGAATCGCACCAATGGCACATAAAAATGAAAGAAAAAGAGCCATAGCTGAGGATCCAGATTATGCTGTTAACACTGATAAGAACCCACTGCATTGCGATGCACTTGATTTTAATTTAACAATACCAGCAAATCAATTTATTGAATCATTACTCGACAAAAAAAAGGCAGATAGTTGGTTTGCCAATCTTCATTCAGCAATTGTTCGAACACAAGGCTTACCTTGTGCATATGATTATAGAAATGGCTATATTACAAAAGAAAATTTCAAATTTAGTGGTACGTGTAGTGACTGCAAAACTACGATAAGAGGTGAAAGTGAACCAATCGAACGTTTAGAAAAAGACTTAAAAATAACTGTACACACCTTTTCTACACGTTCTATACCACACACAAAGAAAAAAAAATTTCTGGTGAAAACAGAAAAAAAATCAAAGCTATTTTATTAAACAAATTACCTGGAGATTATAGGTTAGAGCTAATTGGTGCTGCAAAACCTATTTATGAAACTGCTGACTTGGATACAACCTTAAAATATAGGAAAATAAGAGAAGAGGCCAAAAATGAAGATATCGGATATAATAAAGTGAAATCTTTATCAATATCTGACAGAACTTTCATCACATACTGTAATATTCGCAAGTTTTCAGTCAATCCATTCCACATATTTTATTGGACTGATAAGAAGCTACAATTTTGGAATCAAGTACAAAACCAAAGGATGCCTTTATCGATTGATGCCACAGGAAGCCTTGTCAAAAAATACTCTTATAAGAATGGCATAAAAAGTAAGTCCATTTATTATTATGTATTAGTGGTTGGATTAGCAGGTAAAATAATACCGCTCCTACAAGGTCTCCTATCAATTCATTATGTTTCCATAATCCAAGAACTTTTGAGTACATGGATAGAAAATGGTGCCAAAATTCCAAAGGAAAAAAAAATTAAATCTCTACAGCAGTTTAAGGATATTGTCATATCAATAATTATTATTTCACAAAGCTCTGTAATCCAATCTGAATGTTCCAGAAGAAAAAAGTTATTGAATGAGATATTTCAATCATTTGAATATGATTTCGACAAATTTGCTTAAGAGTGTCAATCAACTGAATTTAAAACTACACGCATTGACGCAGAATCTAACGATTCTGGTAATGAATTAACACAATTTATTGATGAAATATTTGATGAAGCTATGAAATTAAGTTGTACGGATACAGAAATTACACATGAAGGTAATTATTATCATTGCCCCGAACTAACAACCAATTTTAAGTCATTATGTTACACGTTTCCTTCATGGACAAATGTAATGAAAGATATATTTGGATCTCCAAATGATGTCGGTACCTCAGCAAGATCTGAAGCATTTTTTATGAGGAAAAAACAATCGATTCCTTACCCAATAATCATGGAAAAGTTTGTGCTTAGTGATAACAAAAAAATTGATTGTTTAACTAATTTTGGTTTCTTGCATGCTAAAGAAATTGAAGAGAAAATGGAGAACAGTACAGATGAATAAAATCAGCATAATTTTATTGATATTGATTTGGAAAGTTTACAAATATGTGACAGTCCTAAAAAAATCTATTCAAATGTATTAGACGTGACACCATCAGATGAATACCTTTCTACTATAGAATCTCCTATTAATGTGCAAAATACATCAAATATATTAATGAACAATAGTCAAAAAAATGCACACCAGGTGATGAAAAGAAAAAAAAATACTTATCTTCAAGAATCTGAATTTGAAAACAAAAGAGATGAAATGTTATATACGAATCAAAGTTTTTTAAATAATTTGGAAGTTGACGAAACAATGACTAATGTATGTGACGAAAAAGTGGCTTCGATTACAGAAAATAGTGTCGATGAGAGCCGTACTAGCAGATGCTATATAAATGAGAGTACAAGCTCATTGGAATCATCTTCATCGTCAACATTTATACCTCTTATTTACAACCGATGCAAAAAATTGATACAAAATGGATCAATTTTGCCTCCTTTAAGATTATCTATGCAAAACATTAAATTGACCAATTGACAGTATTATCAAACTCTTTAATGCGGCTTACTGTTTTCAAAGTTCATTTAAAGAATTAGTTTTTGAAATACTTATGCCACAAAAACCACATGATGATATTTTTGAAATTCTAGACAAACACAGTAAATCTTACTCTAGGAATGTTTATTATACCGAAAGAATGGAATACTGTAAATCTCAACCGAAGATATATTCACAAACTGAAACACCCGAGTGGCTTTTAATTGATTGTAAAGATAAAGTTGTCCGTTTGTTTGACAAAGTGATGGCAGATAATTATTGTGTACAAAAAACAATTAAATGCTTATGCAGTTATGAAAACACACAAAAATATAACGTACAAACAGTGAACATAAATTTTAAAATGGATGGAAATTTAATCAGTGAGCTACAACATTACTTACAAACTTTTTTCGAAAAAAAAAAATTAAAAATGCTACAAATGCACTATTAGAGAAGCATCAGTAAACTACAAAATAAAGAGTTACTTTTGTGTTGAATTAGAGACTAATTTTCTCTTTCATAGACACATGGAGTGTAATCTGAATAGCATTCCTATAAGTTTAAATCTTTGCAATGAAGAATACAATTTAGTTGGTCTTATAGCGTTTGATCATGGTAGTGACTTGCTACATTATTATACATTCATCAGATTGAACGATGGACAATGGGAAGAACTAAATAATTTGAAAAACAACATTATATGTCATTCAAAAGGAAGCAAAATAAAAGTCAGACCAGCTTTAGTGTTTTACAAGAGGAAAAATATTTATAAAAGGTACGTAAAACAAGATTTCTATTCTATGAGTAAATTATTATTCGACCAATTAAAACCCGATTTTTCAATGGATTATGTACAATATTCAATAATTTTATTTTTATTACAGAAACTTATTGACGTATTAATAAATCAAAAGTACCATTTCGGATATTTTGAAAAAAATTTGAAAAGCGTTGGTACATATTTAACAGTTCTTCTTACACTTTTTGGCAATAAGTATAGGTTCATATCGCTATCACTCGATGCTGGATTATAATTATGTATCGCACGTATATTGTATACAGTATATTGTATTTAGAAAAGTTTTTGGTTAAAACGTTTGACAAATTTGTAATAAAAGCTTTCCAAAAGAACTAATAAAATCTAATTTGCAATTGTTGAATTATTAACTGATAGATCTTCTTTCTTTGGTGATTCAATCAATTAATATTGTAGTACACCTAGTGTGGCATCTATGAAAGGGACACAACACCTTTAAACCCTGAAAAAAAAGAACACAAAGAAAAAATCATAAATTTTAATTAAATCATTTAAAATTTTTTTGAGTTATATTTACACCAAATACTTACAATTTTATCATGCTAAAACCTTCATTATTCCTGCTGGCCCGTTGTGGCACTCGGTGCAAGAATTTGTTAACTTTAAACCTTTAAATCAAAATCCCTACATTCATACTAGAACTACAGGTGCACAAGGTATCCTCCTTGAGTTTCAGCCCAAAAGATCCATCCGTTCACTTGGAATCTTACGGACAGTGAGCTGAAATCAGTAAAAACAACATTTAGAGAAAATCAATTTTAGAGTTTATGAAAACTGTTGAAAGTGTAACTTAAATTAGTGCATACCAAATTCTTTGGGGCCAAGTTTTCTATGTTCCACACACATAGACCTTGATTCCCAGCAATTATAAGGTATATTCACTAATTAATACCTCCTGGTTCTGTATGGCTTTTCTTACCTGCAAACAAAAAAAAGGCATTTCATAAATGGATATTTTATCCTTGATAATCATAACACTTTATACTTATCCTTGGCAACTTTGCCACACACTTCACTAAGTTGTGCACGAATTGCTTCACATGCACACTGAGCCATGCGTGTCCAAGTCCAAGAGCACAAGGAACCACTGCTCTTCTGTTGTTCTCCCATAAGCATGGTTCTTGACGCCAACTTTTCTTCATAAGTTGATAGCTGCCAGCTGACCACGCTCAATGCATACAACTTAAACTTGAATCCTCATCCTCGAGCTTTAGATTCGCCAAGTTTAACTTGACTATGGCATTGTTTGCAAATCAAAAGTTCCTCGAGAGCAGGAAATAGAATGTTGATATCAATCAACCTATTCCTGACCTCAGAGGTTCTTTCCGCTGCTAGAGTTTGTATCTTCCTTGCTGATCTTGAAGGTCTTGACTTGTTGGCAGGTTCATCCTCACTCGTTAGTCCTAGAAATCTTCTTGGCCTCTTACTGTACTTCTTGTCTTGACAGGTACTCGCAAACCTTCCGTTGGCATCTCAATTATCACACATATTTATCAAATCACTACACTTCACACTTTTTTAAATAACTTCACTGCTCTGCTTTTAGACTAACACTTCACTTATTTTTACTTTTAAGGGTTATAAGCTATGAGCTATAATCCCCAAAACACTACAAACACTACTTAGATTAATACTACATTTTTGAAAAATATCAGCTTTTTTATGTATTAAAATATCAGCTGTGTTTAGTCAGTGTAAAATAGATCCCAGGACTATATCAGCTGTGTTTTGAAATATTTGCTGTCTGCTAGCAGAACAGCAGCTAGAACGGTCGCTCTGTCCTTGTCCGACACATGGATTCTAACCTACCCACAGGTGGCGCACGGACGCGCCATATTTGAATTCAGATAAATGTTCCTACGATTCAATCGGAGCCTTATATAAGAAGCGAAACTAGAAAATTATCTCGAAAATAACGCAAAAAAATATTATTAATACGCTCAAATTTATGTTCTAAAATGTGTGTGCGGAGAATAATATACATATATACTACGGTGAAAAAATAGTATTTTTAACATTTACAATAAAAATTTTATTCGGATTGAATTTATAAAACTAAAAATAAAAATTAATAATCGCATTAGACAAACAATGAAAAATACGCAATTTTACGAAAAAACGATAAAAATTTTGTTTTACTATTTTGCTTATAACTGCGGAAAAATTGTTTAGTAATAAACGGGTTTCAGGAGCGTATTCTACGGAACATTATAACTTAACTTATAAGCCGAATTATGTAAAAACAAGTTTATTTGCATAATCCGCAATTAATTTGCAAACGATTGATGTTAGTTTCATCCCCAAGTTATGTAGCACCTGACGAATAATTCGTGAATATAGGGATTCTCGGGACTCGAAAGGTTTTTTTTTATAAATAAACTAAGGCTCCCACAATTTTCGGACGGAGTTTACCTGCGCAGGCCGAAGCCAGCCCGAGCGGGCCTGAGAACTTGGAGTGGGACCACACAAGAGGAAAGGAACTACGAGCCGACGAGCTTCCAGAGGAAACGGGGAATTGCACTTCAGTTTTGGCTCTCGCAGCGCGCGTCTCGATAGCTTAAGACCTTACTTTGTAAATCACATTTGTATCGAGTTGTTATTCAAAGTTCAATATATATATACATATACTCCACTTAGGAGCTTCACTTAAATTGACTAAGTTTTTGCTTTACCTTCCTTTCGCGCCTTGAAATTGAATACGTGTATTACACGTATATTACATGTGGACCGACGCAACGCAAATTGAACGCGGAACGCGGTACTTCAGGGCTGCCGATGGTACCGCCACACATATACCTCTGGCCCACAGAATAGAATAGAATAGGTCTGAACTTAGCTCTTGGGTGAATTTTCTGCACACTTGATGGTTGCTAACATAATAAAAAGCGCGTTATTCAAATATTATAAATTTAATTATGTAGCATCAAAATAGTTTTTACACTGATCTTTAAATCGTTTTAGAAAAGTAAAATTTTTGTCATCTAAATTTTCAAGTTTATTAAAAAATTTATCATGTCTCCTAGAAAAGTTTTTTTGCCAAAAAAAATATTAAAATCAGATTATCTGTATACAAAATTGTTATCTAAATTAAAAAAATTTAAGATAGAACTTTTAAATGACGGAGAAATATCAATAAATTCACTTAAAGATGTTATATTTTCACTATATAACAATGTAGATGACAAAATTCTAGAAGGCTTTTACAGCTGGATTAAAAATAATGTACGAAGATTGGTTGTAGACCTAGAGGAATATCATATAACCAAACCAGCTCTAGTGGAAGCTCCAATAAATAAAATTAATAAATACAGATTTAATAAATTTGCAGATGCAATAAGCCAATTATGTTCAACACCAGATGATTTTACGTAAGCATTTTGTTTGTCTACTGATATGTATTGTCCATTTCATCAATTCTTGGTCTTACTTAACTTAAACTACAAGTTAAAATACTAAACTATATTTGTAAATTAGGCAGGAATTATGAATTCCAGCTTTAATTACAATTATCAAGTTAAAACTTTTCATACATTTTTTGTTATTCTAGGTCTGTGATTAAACACAATATTAGTGAAGTTTGTGCTATCCTCTATGGACCATATTATGATAAACGGTATGAGAAGTTTGTAAAAAGATATTCGTACTTTCATAGAAAAGACTTGATAGAAAGAATTAATTTATTACTTGATGAGGAAGAACTATATACTACAGCATGTGACTTTACACCAATTGCTAATAGAAGTTCTGATCCAAAAAAAATTCAACCACAACAATTAAATATTTATAATACACCCAGTCGTGTCCTAATTTCTGTCAAAAAATTTGATTTATCAGCTCCTGAATCTCCAGAAAAAGAAGGATTTGACATTTCTAATGAAGATTTGGAATATCGTTCATTAAAAAGGAGAAAGTTGAATTAGCTGAAAAATTTGTAATAATATCTTTTAATAAAAAATATCAGAAATTCTGTTTTATATTCAAAGAAGGAAAAACCATACTTTTAGTGAACACCTAAAATAACCTTTAATGCAAAAAAATATGTATTTTGACAGAATTTATTTTAATTAATCTCTTTAATAATATCACTTCCAACATCTGAGTACATCTGTAAAGAATTGTCCAGCTAACTATATTATAATTCTATTTTTTGCACACAACAAATCTTTTCTTTGAAATTCTATCCAAACTAATTTATCTTCATCTACTGTATGCATAAATATATACGTAAATCTGCTACACAAGATTTTCCTTTGCTATTCTGTATACTATTAGGTGAGAATTTTTATATATTTGAAAAAGTAATGTCATGAGAACAAAATTTAACAATAAATCAAAGATTTACAATAGGCTTAATTAGGTTATAAACAAAACAGTTGATTGTATCTTTTATTAAGTTGATGCAAGTATTAAAAAGTATTATAAAAATAATGTTTTATCATAATACCAAGCTTCTTAATCAGCTTTTATTTACTAAAGTGTGATTTTACAATTAATGATGTCTGTATTACTATTGAGTAAAACAAAAACAAAATTACGAAAGACAAGTTTTGCGATTATAGAATTTATTTAAAAAATGAAACTTCAGGTTATTTATATCAACAGTTATGTTGATATAAATAAACTGTCATATAAAATGTCATCTAAGGAGTTTTTACCAGTTGAAGAGGTAATTATTATTATTTAATAACAATTTTTGTATTATTATTTTTTATTTTAAATTAATTATTTTTAATAATAATTATTTTGTTTTAATTTCACTTTCTGTAGAACAAGATTCATTTTTAACAATAACCATAATTTTTTATAATTTGATCATGAAATTATATGAAATTATCGGTGATTTTTATAAATAAAATAAATAAAAACAAAAAAAAAATCAACGCGACTAAAGTACATTGTATTATGATTAATATAATGTGCTGACAGTACCCCTTGGGTGGTGTGGAAAACTGTCTCTTGTTGGATATCTAGTATACTTCTTTGTATGTATCATGCTCTTCCTAACAGGGTGGAAAACTTATTGTTTCTAATAATTTATTAAGTTCTTTGAACTCACTTTTATTTATTGAAACCATATACATAAGCCTTTTTAAGGCTTCCTATAGAGGCAAACAAGTTGCCTGTACATAGGTATGGTACAGTAATTAACTAAAATAATACCAAAAACTTAAAAACTAATATTTACATACTATTTTTGGCATTTTATTAATTTTTGGCAATGATATGCTCTTATTCCTAGTAGTCTTCATATTATTACTATACATATCTCTTAGTTTATTATAGTGATATGTTATTGCTTCAATTTGGAACAATTGCCTAACTGTTAGTGGGTGATTTTGCATTTCAAAATGATTTCTGTTGATGATTTTTAGTAGTTTCTTTGGTACTCCTTGTATCGAGTACATACAATTGTTATACGCCCCACCCCAGGCAATTATTCCATAATTGACTATCATCATCAAAGTTTTCTTATCCATTACATTTCTAATTTTTGCAAACACAAAAATTAAATATCTTGTTCTTTTTACAATTGAATCAATGTGAATGTTCCATTTCATGTTGTAGTCAAAATGTAACCCTAAATATTTGTGGTTTTCAACCCTATTTATTCTATTGGCATCAATATTAATATTTATTTCCTCGGGAACACTATCACAGTAGTTTTCGTAGGTTATATATACCGTTTTATTTACATTTAGCAATAGCTTATTTAACATCAGCTATTTAGCGACTTTGCTAAGATAAACATTCATCTTGTCCTTGCTGTCGACCACAAGTTATCACTCGAGATGATGACTGTGTCATCAGCATAAGACATTATAGAATCTTTCTGCATATCTATCAGTAGGTCATTTACATATAAAATAAAAAATAAAGGACCTAAAAACACCTATCAAAATATCATTGTACTCACTTTTATAGTTATTAATCTTAACGCATTGTTTCCTACCTGATAGATAGCTAGTTAAAAGTTTTAAGGCACATCCTCTTATTCCGTATCTTTCTAGTTTATCTAATAATATTCTGTGATCAACAGTGTCAAAAGCTTTCGCTAGGTCCAGAAATGTCGTTATTATTGGCTTACTTTTGTCTAAGCTCCTGTATATAATATCCGCAAGACAATCAAGTGCATCAGTTGCCCCTCGTCCTCTGACAAAACCAAATTGTTTCTCTGATATTATGTTATGTTTCATTATAAAATTGAAAAGTCTGTTATATATAATTTTCTCAAAGATTTTAGCTATATTTGAAATTAGTGATATTGGTCTATAATTTGCAATACATGTGCTATCACCAGACTTGTGTATTGGTACTATATCAGCACGCTTTAACGCATTCGGCCAAATCGATTGCTGAATACTTAAATTAAAAATATGTTCCAATGGTTTTGCCAGGAACATAGCAATGCACTTGATTGTACTTGCATTGATGTTATCAACACCACCAGCTTTTTTCTTCATTTCATTTATTATTCTAAGAATCTCACTAATATTGGTAGGTTGTATTGGTAGGTTATTACTTAAATATATACCAATTTGACTGAAATAGTCATTCATTTCATTCGCTGTATAAGTCTTATTTTCTATTTTTTGTTTATTGACCACTATGCAGTCCGGTGATTTCATCTGTTTGTTACTTTTACCCATTTTACTGTTTATGATGCTCCATAGCTGTCTTGGATGATCACCACTTCTTCTTATTTCATTATTTTCAAATTTGTATTTTGCATCTTTTATTGCTTTATTCAAGATTTTTTCATAGTTTTTATATTCAAGCTTCAGAGTTGTATTTGTAGGATTTTTTTTCCATATATTATATCGATTTTCTTTATTTTTACACGATACTAATATTGCTTTAGTTATCCATTTTTTCCAAGGTAAATGTTTATTTTTAGTTTTATTTATACAAGTGGCTTTTCCAACACAGCTATGTATCATTTTTATTAATTCGTCTAAAGCAATATTTTGGTCCTGGAAATTCAAACATGAATTCCATTCTATTTTCTTAGCATAATCCTTTAACTTGCTGTAATTAACATAGCTTTCTGGCTTATCTTGCGCATTCTGCACTTTAAGTTTATCGATACTTAATACAAGCGGATAGTGATCATTAAAGGGAGTACACAGTTTAAAGGACTCTATATTAACATCTCTAGTCTTTGCAAAACAATTATCTATACACGAACCTGATTCGTTATCTAAAGAAGGCCTTGTTACTCCTCTATAGTACGGAATGAATTCCTGTTCTAAGAAATTATTTAAGAATTCCTGACTTATTGAAATTGCACCTGTATTATTAATTTGTACATTATTTTCTATTATATCTATATTGAAATCTCCTATTATACAGTGGTTTTTAATTTTTATATGCTTTGATAGAAATTTTTTTACACTATTTAGAAATTCCGTTTTAGGAATATCATGGCACCTGTATATAGAAAAAACTCTAAATGATTCACCTGACTGAAGGTTAAGATCCGAACTAACCACACTCAATCTATCAATTACTTCTACTTTGGTTTTTTCAAAAATATTATTTTTAATGTATACAAGGACACCATCTGCCCTGTTAATTTTACTTTCGTTGTAACAAAATGTATACCCTTGTAATTGATAGAAATGAGGGTGCTGTACGTTCCATGTCTTCGTACAGATTATAACACATGGCTTTTTTGACATACTTTCTACAAATGCTTCTAATTTTTCAAAATTAGCATTGAGATTTCTTATGTTCACACACAAAATTAGGTTCTTCTTATTCCCGATCTTCCTGTTGAGTTCTCTGGTGTTTTCTGCTTCACACTCTATCTTGCTTACTTCTTTGATGTTGATATCCTGATCCATAATTAATTCTTGTTTCTTCCTTTGTTTGATATATTATCGTTGAGTTTGTTAATTGAAGATGTTGACGTACCAGAAGGACTCATTGTTGCTAATTTGGCTGTCGCGGCTCCTGCCGTGCCGACATATCTTGGTAATGTAGGTTGCACAGTGTAGTCGGTAAAATGTCCGTTGCCATATGTTCTATTTTATATTCAGTTCTGTATTTACTATTGCTGTAGACACAATTAGGACATTTCATTATGTTACCTTGTTTTTCACAATCCCTAGTATTATGATTTCCAGCACACCAGTGTGGAGTTCCAGTTCAACAACTTCAACCTGGTTGGACTGATATTATCGCACGCAAAATTTGGGAGAAGCAAAAGTTACCATGTGCATTCAGCTTCAAAAAACAACAATTTTTGAAGCTGAATGCACATGAAAATTAAAGAGGAAATGCACGAACAAGTGTTGAAAATGTTAGAAGCTGGAATCATACGACGGTCGAACAGTGAATGGTCGAGCCCAGTAGTCATGGTGCGAAAAGCCAACGGTACCTACAGGTTTTGCATAGACTACAGGAAACTCAACGCCGTTTCCAAGGCCAGTGCGTACCCACTTCCATTTATGGATTCAATACTTAGCAAGTTGCAAAACGCTCGATATATCTCGACTATCGATCTAACTGTGCGTACCACCAGATTCCTATGAAGGAGGAAGACATACACCTTACCGCATTCACAGTGCCTGGACTTGGACTTTTTGAGTTCACACGTCTCCCGTATGGTGTAGTCGGTGGACCTGCTACGTTCCAACAGTATAATTTCTTATTTGGATGACATTATTATCACCACAGACTCATTCGAGGAACACCTACATTGGTTAGAGGTGGTGTTGAAGAGAATTGGTGATGCAGGTCTCACGATAAATAGGGAAAAGAGCAAATTTTGTTGCAGTGAGGTTAATTATCTTGGTGTGATGGTGAACCGTGATGGTTTTCGACCCGATCCGGAGAAGATTGCTCCAATTATGAGATATCCGGCACCCAAGAACCTAAAGCAACTTCGTAGATTTCTAGGCATGGTTTCCTGGTATAGGAAATTCCTGGATAATTTTGCAACGCTCGCTGATCCTCTGACACAACTTACGAGGAAAGATATTCGTTATCATTGGGGCGAAACACAGCAAGCTGCTTTTGAGCAAATCAAGGCGCTGGTAGCCTCAGCTCCTGTGCTTCACAGTCCGTCTTTTGATGAGAAGTTTACCATCCATACAGACGCCAGTGACACCGGCCTTGGTGCAGTGCTCACCCAAGTTATTGACGGTGAAGAACGTGTCTTGAGTTTCGCGAGTCGCACTCTCTCGAAGGCAGAGAGAGAAACTACTCAGTCACTGAGCGAGAGTGTTTAGCTGTTTTATGGGCGATACGCAAATTTCGAGCTTACGTAGAGGGTTACCACTTTCAGTTTTCGTTGTCTATAGGGTAGGTGGCTTTAAGGGTTATTATTTTAAATTAAATGCTCGCCCTCGTTCGCCTACCTCCGATTTGCCGACGATTCAACTTGGTTGTGTATGGGTTAGGTGGATTTAGATTGAACTTTCGACCCCGCTCGCCTTCCTCCGTTTTCCGACGATACAAACTCGTTGTCTATGGGGTAGGTGGGTTTAAGGGTTATTGTTTTAAATTAAATTCTCGCCCTCGTTCGCCTTCCTCCGATATGCCGACGATTCAAACTCGTTATGTAAAGGGTAGGTAGGTTTAAGGGTTATTATTTTAAATTAAATGCTCGCCCTCGTTCGCCTTCCTCCATTTAGCCGATGATTCAACTTGGTTGTGTATAGGGCTCAACTGGAACACAGCCTTCAGGCAAATTATCTGGATTAGATTTATTTTCTTGCGTTTCCAGTAATTTATTTTGAATAATTTCATTCATTTTTTCCATAGCTTCTCGTATTGTTCCACATTTATCATGATACTTCATTGCATCCATTAATTCGCATTGTCTTTTTTGAAATGCCATTTGAAAAGTATCTTCACCATTTTTCAATTCATCGGTATCCCTCCAAGGTTGAAATAGTAGTAGCAGTGAATAATAATAATTTTCTGGTTGATTCATTGGATTATATTTCCAGTGATTTTTACAAAATAAATCGCCTGGCATCTCGTAATATTCTGCCTTATATACTGGTTTCTTTTTTATTATATCAAACCACTTTGCAAAGTCGTACAAACACAATGAATGTAATTCCTGAGGTCGGTTTGGATAATGGCTGTCAATTAATGAATCGTAAAATATATCTGTTGAGTCTGGTGATAGTTTTTTTATTTCTTTAAATGGTTTAAGTTTTCCATTTCTTATCATTCTAACGTCTAACCATCTAATTAAAGTATCAGAATCTGTAGCATGAAGAGGATGCCCTAACAATGTGTCAGCTGCTTCGATTGCTCCGCACTCCCTGTGATTTAAGGCTCGCATAGAAAAAGACCAAAGCCAACTGCACAAAGATTTATTGGATTGAATATCGGAAAAATCTACAGTACTTTTTTCTCCTTTAGTTCCATAAGAGGATACATATTTTGTTAACAGGTAAGAAGACTCGCAAATAAATTGCGCGTCATTGTTACCTTCCCAAATTACCAACAAAGCAGGCATATAATCATTAATGCATTGTTCATCTGGGCCTCGTGGTAAATCATAGAATCTGCTTTTATTTCTTAATTTTCGTTTGTTCGCAATAGCTACAGAAACTTCTCTTAAAACTAATTTTGGCGTTATTGGACGGGGAAATCCAAAACGACAAGCGCTCTTGAAACCTGTTTTAGTTTTTTTCTTACGCATACAATAGTTGTTATGAGTATGACGTTGATAAGCCATAACACGTCTATGAAGTTCCGGTGAAACATGTTTATTAGGTATTCGACATGTAATATTTTGTAAAATAAATTTTTGGATTTCTTTATTAGGTGCTTTACCGTAAACAGGTGCATCATGAATCCAAAATAAACAATGATAATGTGGCAATCCTCTGCCCTGGTATTCGCAAGCATAATAATAATGAGCTACTTTTCCTATCGGATGAGCTGAAGAAAGTATATAAGCTAGCATTGCTTGGAATCTGTTCCGAATGTACCTTGAAGCAGACACAGGATCAGCAGCTATGAGTTCACTAATAGATCTTTTATCGTTTTCCCAACCGTTAGCTTCGCGTATGTATTCAGCTAATGCAGACCACATCCACTCACCAGGGCTTAAAGTAATAAAAAACGTAGCTGGCCCATACTCATTCATCATGCATTCTAAGTCATTTCTAACCTGTTTCCAATATGCTTCAGTACCTCGTAAACGAGAAAAAATAGTTTCTAAATTGGACTCTAATTGATCTTGTTCTAATCTTTCTGTAAGTTCTTTAACAGTATATTTATAACGCGGATTAACAACATTCAATTTATGGAATATTCCAGCGCTAATTTGTCTTATATTATTATTAAATAACAAATAAAATAGGTACTGAATATTTAATCGAAACTGTGGGTGTTTAGATGTCAATCTAGATCTTATGTAATCATAATCTCTCAAATTTACAGATCTTTTTTCATCTCTAAAAAAAAACTTTTAAGCAAAGTAAAAAGGTTAGGCGAGTTTGATATATTGCACATTATCATGCATGTTAATAAAATAACTTAACAAAATAAAATAATTTTGTATACTACTAAATTAGAGATCAAAAACCAACTGAGATCAATTAAAGAAGGCAATTTTTTTGTTTACAATAAAATGACAGTTCCAAAAACAACTGAGATCAATAAAAAAAAGTCAAGTTTGTATTAATTATTTTATTTTATTCACAATACAACAAACAAAAAATCTTTGTGTTTTATTGAAGGCTAAGACAAATGATTGCTGATTTTAACTTAAGTAATATATTGATCAATTACAAACAACTCAAGATACTACGTAACTTGCCATGCCCGTTTCACTTTATTCATGGTGTTGTCTAATTGCAATGTGTAGCTTTCTGCATATTTAACTTGTGTACACAAACTTCATTGTTATTTTTATTATTATATATATAATAATAAATTTGTAATGTAGATTACTAAATGTAATTGAACAAAAAGAATTCAATAAATCATTTTTTCCTTTTGTAAAAAAAAAATATATAGAAATTTTAGTCATGGAAATTGTATTCATTTAAAAGTAGAAAATATGTACTAACAATTACTTTTAAAATAGTATTCATGAAATTCTGCATACTTTAAAAGATTTGTAAAAAGTTAAAAACATGAACAAACTTGGTATAACGTTGTAGCGTTTAAAAAAAAATTTCGTTGTTCACCTATGAATAAAGTGAAACGGGCATGGCAAGTTACGTAGTATCTTGAGTTGTTTGTAATTGATCAATATATTACTTAAGTTAAAATCAGCAATCATTTGTCTTAGCCTTCAATAAAACACAAAGATTTTTTGTTTGTTGTATTGTGAATAAAATAAAATAATTAATACAAACTTGACTTTTTTTTATTGATCTCAGTTGTTTTTGGAACTGTCATTTTATTGTAAACAAAAAATTGCCTTCTTTAATTGATCTCAGTTGGTTTTTGATCTCTAATTTAGTAGTATACAAAATTATTTTATTTTGTTAAGTTATTTTATTAACATGCATGATAATGTGCAATATATCAAACTCGCCTAACCTTTTTACTTTGCTTAAAAGTTTTTTTTTAGAGATTTCATATCTTTTTAAGCGACCTTATTAAAGTATCTCAAGTTTGTTATAAAAATGAAAACCATAATAATACGCAATGCATCAAACTCGCCTAACTTTTGTACTTTGGTCAAAAGTTTTTTTTTTGAGATTTCATGTCTTTTAGAACAAAGGTATTAAAACACATTAAATTTGTTCTAAAAATAAAATGTAAACATTTTTAGCACCTCTTGGCCATTGTTTTTTAGTAACATCATTATCGCTGATGTTAAACCACTGATTATGTTGTCGTAACATATTAGTATAATGACCCTGAGAAATATTACCATGGTGAAATATCCCACTTGCAACCCTATACTTTTTACCATTGATGTCAACCTTAGCTAATGGTATTCCATTTATTTTTAAATTCGTTATTTTTACAATATCGTTATCATCAGTACGATCAAATAACATCAATTGTAAAATCACCAATGTATTACTGATTACGTAATCAGCTTTTTTAATCTTTTTTAACTGACAACCGTTATCACAATAATTTTCAATATCTTGCCAATTGCCAATATTATAATCTATGATTTGTTGTAATGTACAAACTCGAAAATCTGGTAAGAAAAGATTAACGATATAATTATTAGATGTATTACTATGTTGTCTTTCATCGCATCCAGGACATCTGATTGTTTCAATTAGTTGGTTATTCAGAATATTTTGTAATATAAGTGACTTATTGCATAGACTTAATAAAAATTCTGCCACATCTTGCTGCGTATCGGTTTGAAATTCTTCACCAGCGAACTCTCTTAATTTTTGAATATCGACATTAGTTTTATTAATATATTGTTGAAATACTAATTTGACAGTGTCTGTATGGCTATGTTGTAATAATATTCTTCTAATAGTTGTTGAATGAAATAAGCTTTGTGCACAGGCATTGGCATAGCAAGAAACTCCATCATTGTTAGGTAAACCAGAAATATCCGAAGTACTATCGGAAATATGATTTAAATTACTTTCAGCGTCTGTCAATAATTCATTTTTTTTTATACACCATCGCGTATCATACACTTTTAAACTTTGAATTTGTTTGCGATCTTGTGGAATATCAAAGCTATTTAGATCTGGTCGATATTCTTTTCGTAATCTATTATACTCAAGAATAGCTGTCATGTCTGCAGTGCAACACGAAGGATCAAAGTTAATAAGATGCAAACCTTCTAAAGTAGTTACTCTAGAAGCTGCAACGTACGTTTGACCATTACTAAATACATTGTTTCCTGCTTCAACGACAGCATTTGTCAAGCTTAACCCTTGACTTTTATGAATTGTTATTCCATAACTATTACAAATTGGAAATTGTTCTCGAGTGATAGATATTTTATCCATGATAATAAATTTATATTCCAATCGAGGTATTTCATGTTCTTTTCCGGACTGTAATACAATGCGTATACTTGTAATCTCCGTAGATCTATCTTTAGAAAGAGAAACTACAGTGCCGATTGTTCCGTTTACTAACCCAATAGAAACATCAATATTCCTTCTTAACATAACTTTAGAACCGATTTTAATTGTAATTACGCGATCAATACCACAAAAATTGTCTTCATCGTCGTTCAATAATTTCAAGACTTTTTTTTGTAGATTTTTTTCACATTTGTATGAATCTTTGGCAACAAGATTAATTTCTTCTGAATCAATGGTAAGCATCATTGCTTCATTAATGGCATTGCACATTTTTTTGGTAGGTAATAAGCACACTGTATCTACTGGTAATTTTTTTAAATAATTACATAATTCTTGAATATTCTTCGAGTAATCATTACTTGTAAAATCAATTTTTCTTGTTTTCAGTACATTTATATCAGAATGAGTCATAAAACCTAATCTAATACGCGAAAGAATTTCTGAGTGCTTGATCATTTTTTTGTCTCATGTTGATTGTTAATTCATCATATTCGAATAGCTCCCACAAATTAAAAGTAATCATCGATTTGATATACTTATCAATTTGTTTTTTTTTCATTCCAACAAATACAAAATCTTCGCGAACTGGAGGAAGTCTTATTTGTTTTAAAGCTGGTCCAGATAATTCTTTATACTCTGCTGTGCCGCCGTGTTCTACTGGAAGTTGCAATAATCTGTGAATTGTAAGTCCTTGGATATTATATGCAGCAATTCCAGTAGGAGCTGTGACGGCTGTATCTTTACAACGGTGTATTTTATTCCATGAAACTAAATTTTCAATGACAAAACTTTTACCCGTTCCTCCAGGACCGCTTACAAACATTCTTAGTATTTTACTATTTGATTGTATAACTGAAGTTATTTTGTTGAAAACTCTTAGCTGGTCTGTATTAAATTTCGCAATCGAGTTTTGTAGGTCTTGTTTACTAATAATAGCTTTTTCTACAACAGCTTGAAAATCATTCATAGCATTTTCTACTTCAATCGGTACACAGCCATCAGGTATATGAGCTGAATTTTTGGGCGTATCTGCTACACTTTGTTCTAATTGATTCTGAATTAATTTATTCATATTATCCATAGCTTCTTGTATAATTGTACATTTCTCATGGTACTTCATCGCTTGTGCTAGCTCATGCTGTTGTTTTTTAAAAGATTCACAATATGTTCCGTCAGAACCTTTTAATTCATCTAAATCCCTCCAAGGTTTAAATAATAATAACAACGCATGGTAGTAAGCTTCTAACTGATTATTTGGATTAAACTGATAGTGATTTATTAAATAAGGTTTCTTGCGTTTTTTACAATACAAGCCGTTTGACATTTCATAATACTCAGCTTTGTAAATTGGTTTTTTCTTTGAAATCTCAAACCACTTAGCAAAATCATACAAACATAATGAATCTAATTCCTTTGGTCTGTTGGGATAATGATTATCTATGAAAGAATCATAAAATAAATCTGTTGAATCTTCTGGAAGATTTTTGATTTCATTAAATGGCTTTAGTTTTCTACCCCTTATAATATTAACATTCAACCATTTAACAATTGTTTCGGGATCAGTACTATGCAAAGGATGTCCTAACAAAACATCAGCGGCTTCAATCGCTCCACATTCTCTATGTTGTAAGGCACGTACAGCAAAAGCCCAAAGACGGTTAAACAACGGTTTATTTGATTGTATATCTGCGAAATCTAAATTGCTCTTTTCACCTTTTGTACCATATTTGCTTACGTATTTGGTCAACAAATAAGAAGATTCTCCAATATATTGAGCATCGTTATTTCCTTCCCAAATGAGCAATAGAGCAGGCATATAATCATTAATATTCTGTTCATCTGTTGTTCTAGGTAAATCATAAAATCGAGATTTATTTTTTAATTTATTTCGATTCGAAATAGCAACAGATACGTCTCTTAAAATTATTCTATCAGTTACGGGGCGAGGAAATCCGAAACGACAAGCAGTTGAAAATCCAGTTTTTGTCTGTTTCTTGCGCATACAATAATCGTTGTGTTTGTGCTGTTGATAGGCTAAGACGCGACGATGAAGTTCTGGCGAAATCTGTTTATCTAGAATGTGACATGTTATATGTTGTAAGATAAACTCTTGCACTTCTTCATTCGAACTTGTACCATAAATCGGAGCATCCTGGATCCAAAACAAACAATGATAATGGGGTAATCCTCTACCTTGGTATTCACGGACCCAGTAATAATGTGTAACTTTTCCAATCGGATTTGACTTAGATAGTATATAAGCTAACACAGCTTTGAATTTATTTTGGAAATATCTAGCAGTTGATACCGGGTCTGCAGCTATTAATTGCGAAATAGAACGACTATCATTCCACCCATTTACTTGTTTTATATATTCCGCTAGTGCAGACCACATCCACTCTCCTGGGCTGAAAGTGATAAAGAAAGTAGCAGGTCCGTACTCGCGTGCCATACACCTCAATTCATTACGAACTTTTTTCCAATACGATTCAGTACCTGGCAAACGAGAGAAAATGGTATCTAAATTACCATCTAGTTTATTTTCATTTAACATTTGCAGAAATTCTTTGACCGTGTACTTATACCTTGGATTGATGATATTAAGCATTTGAAATATTCCAGCATTTATTTGTCTCAGTGTATTATTGTAAAGTGAAAAAAACAGATATTGAATATTCAATCTAAATTGTGAATGTTTCGATGCTAATCTACTCTTAATATAATCGAAATCTCTTAAATTAGGCTTTCTTTCAGCATGTTGCCCATATTTTCCGTAAGGATATAAATCAGGAAAGCATTTGAGATCTAAATCTTTTCCTCTGTTATCTAAAGCAGCAGCGGAAACTTGCAACATCTGGTAAAGTGCAGTATCTGATTCATTCTTTTTTTTGTCATGCAAAGGATAAATGGTGTAATGGTCATAAAAAGGGTCCGTCTCAGATTTTTGGGTTAATAACGGACGTACTGGGGGTTCGTTTGGTACTGTATTTGTTTTAGGTGTACATTCTTCTTCTGCGTTTTCATGATTTTCTTCATATTCTAATTGCTCGTGTAGTGTATCCAATAACATTTGGGGATTAGATGGAAGTTCAATTTTTTCATAAATAGAATTATTTTTCTTTAGCCACTGTAACGCCTTCCATACTTTGTTTATATCAATGTAATCTTCCCAAATTTCATTAGCTTTTGTTGGGTGTGTTCGAATCAAGATATATAATTCGTGATCTGCATTAATGGGATCAGTATCAGGACATATCTTTTTTAAAGTCTCTTCTAGTGGTAAAGGTAAATGAAATGTTCTACCAATTACTTTATCAATTTTTACATAATGAGGAATATTTTTATTCATAACGGTATTTAGTTTCGTAATTGTTTGAAAAGCTTTTGCCCTTTGTATTAAAATTTTCTCTATCATATTGAGACTTCTAATTTCTTCTGGAACTTCTCCCACAAAAAGGTTATTTAAAATACAGTTGGATGGCATGATATTTTTTCTTAAATTTGTTAAACAAGGTCTGCATATAGAATTATCGGTAATGTTATGCAATTTCTTAAGTTTTTGAAAAAGATTTTCACGTTCTATGCCGAGTAATTCAAAAGCAACATTAGTTGCATTATTCTGATCATAATGTTGAATGTCTCTAGCACAAAATAGTCTTTCGCATGAAATACAAGGAATCGTAGGTGGATCCGTTACTATTTTTGTATATTCCTTGATGCCAATACAAAACTGCTCTTTTAATTCTGATTCATTTAAATTTACTTGATTCAGGTTTTTATTGCTTTTCATAGGTACACCAAGTTTCTTGGATTTTTGTATAATATCTCTTAATAACACTACATCTGCATCATTTAAAGCATTTTCTATGTCCAAAATAAAAGTATACAAATGTTTCAATTCATAAAGAGATCTTTGAATCGTTCGCAAATGAGGATAATGAGATGATAAAACTTGCAACTTTAAAAATTTTGAAGTACATAATAGGGGTTGGTTATAACAAATGTTTGGATGACCAAGCTTATCAATATTGCGTGATTGAGCTGAACATATATCTATAGATAAAAAAAACTTGTAAGCATTTCTGAAAGTCACTTTAAGAATATCTAAAAAAAATGCTTGTAGCTCTGTTAATATATCAATATCGATAGTTTTACAGTAACCATTGCATTCCCAAACTTTACCTTTTTTATTTTTTTCTTCAATAATAAGTGGTAAAATATTGGTGGTTTGTCCTTTTTCATTTAAAATAACTTTATTATTAATATTAAAATCGTTAAATAATCCAAGCCGAAAATCATACGCTGCATCAGAAAAATATGGTTCTGAGGAGGAAGTATGTTTAGGAATACCGCATAAAGCAGTTAATGCACAGTCTATATTATCCGTAATAGATATATTACCTAATCGAGTCAATGACAATTCAATTTTATTTTGTAGATTTTTCAACACTTTTCTTACTTTGTTGATATATTCATCTCGAAGATAAATGGAAGTAGATACTAAATTTTCAGCCTCTAATCTGCGTTGTGAAGAAGAAAATGAACAATCCAATTTAATCATAATATTGGTAATAAAATTTTCACTGTTTTTTATTAATTTTATTGTACTATCCTTAACAACATTAATCACATTGTATTTCTTTTTAATTTTGTTCGCCATTGCAATTTTGTTTTTAATTTTATCGTAGTATTTATTTTGTCTTTCTACTAGTTTTTCACGATTATCCTTGTATTTGTTCCTGCGCTTATTCAAAATGTCAGTTTTGTTATTTGAATAATGTATTTTTCTTTTACTTAGTATCTTTTTCTTGTGCGATTCATAATAATTTTTATTTTTTAAACTTGTCTTACTATTAGAATATAAATAATTGTTTGTCTTTTCACTACATGATTTATTGTAACTTTGAGAGTTTGGATTACAATCAGATTTGTTATTATCATCAATGCTTTTTGTATTGTAATCGTGCGCGTTTATATGGAGTTGTGAACTCGATTCATTATTACTAAGAGAAGAAATAGATTTTTCATTTTCAGTGACTTTACACGATTTATATTTTTTGACAATATTAATATTTTTTGGAGGCGATAACTGATCAACTAAACATTTCTGAGTTTCATCAATTACACTTTGATTGCTATGTGCAGTTCCAGTTTTACATTTTTTCATTCGACGTTTGTCTCTTCGAGCTTGTAAAATTTTATCTTTATTTTTTTGATAGTATGTTTTTTTTTTCTTGATTGCGAGACTATGTAGATTTGTTTCCCTATGGTTTTGTAATGAAGTTTCGTCCGTTATTTGATCGTTTGTACGTTTTCTATTATGCATAACATTGTTACCTAAACCGGAAATTGTAGCTCTTGTTTCAGTTATGGAACTAAAGTTAAATTGTGAACAATAGTTGGAAAAAGTACTAAGACATGGAAAATGTTCAATTGTTCTAGTTTCAAATATTTTTAACAAATGTTTACGCATTTCACTGTTATTATATACCATTGTCTCGGGTCTATAACCAAATAAAAGGGTCACAGCATAGGCTATAGAATAAACACCACAATCTGTAGCATTTTTTTGGGACTGAACTGTTTGAAATATAATCGGTTTCTTTTGTTCATTAAAACAATAAGGATGTAACGTCTTTAAAACTATACTAATATCACTATGAAGTTCTTTATTATTCATTGAATCATACACAAATAAATTACTAGTATCGTAATATGTACATACAAAATGACCTATTGTGGAGCCACGTTGAAATAATATTTGTATGTGTTTATTATTTTCATTTATATGCGAAATTTTTGAAATATTCTGTAAATACAACGTTGAGTAGGGTTGGTACGCAGAAAGTTGTTGTAACATTGTATGAAAATAATCTATGTGTTCATCATTGAGACAAGCATTATTAATGATAATATTTGTATCATATAATTTTCTAGGCTGAACATTTATAGGGATAGGTGTAATAATACAAGGGAAATGTGCGATGTACTTACTAACAAGTAATTTCAGTAAATGTGGACGCATGATATGAGTATTATACGTAAGAAGATCTGGTTTCATTTTGCATAATAAAGTTATTGCGAAAGCTATGGCGAAAATTCCACAATCTTTTTGATTCGTTTGTTGTTGAACCTTTGGGAAAATAACTCTCTTACCTTCCAGAAAATAATAAGGATGTAGCAATTTTAATGATTTTTCTAAATCTTTGTGCATTACTTTATTATTTATAGAATCAAAAACATAAATATAATCAGTGTCATAATAAGAAGTTACCCAATGTCCAGTATCGTTTGGATTATTGCATACTGAGGATAAATATATAATTTGTATATGCTTTTGATTTCTCGGAATTTCTGAAATAAGACCTAGGTATAAAAGTAAAGTTGAAAAGGGCTTATATTTTGAACATTTTGTTAGTAATAATAGAAAAAAATCAATGTCAGAATCTTCCAGCAAATCACCTGATGTAACACGTTTTCGTGCACATTCTGAGAAATTTTGTGTAATATTATTATCCATTTTATAATATTCTAACAAAATAGTCTACATAAACACTTAGCGGACTAATTAATGCCTTGTCGCTTAGAGCAGACGTACAAGTATCATATAAAAAATATATTTAATATAAATTTGGTTTAATTAATCTTTGGTTGTTTGAAATAATGTAAAATTTATTTTAATTTAAATACATTAGCTATCTGATTATGGCTAATAAAAGCTGTTTTATAGTTATACAGTTAATGGTTATGACTTCGGCTGTTTGCAGGTAATACAGGCTTGTGGCTGTGGTTATCTATGGTTGATGTCTCCGATTGGTGGCTTCGGTTAGATACGTAGAGACTTGGCTACCCTGATAACAGTTGCAGATTTAAACAGATTAAAATGATTATAAACGATTAAAACGAATCACAATTTCTTATTGATTGGATTAATAAACGATTGTAATCCTCAACAGTGCTCCGTTTTAATAGTTTATAATCGTTTTAATCGGTTCTAATCTACAATTGTTTGCACGATAGTGTGGCTGTACTATTTGTAACTATATTTATGACTGACAGCTTTCGCTGAATATAGCAATATTCAACTGATATGACCATGGGGTATTTATATGGCTGTTGGCTTTGGCTGATGGTTTTGGCTATAATGGCTTAATTTAGCTGATGGTTTTGGCTAATGGCTTTTGCTGATGCATATGGCTAATGGCTTTGGCTAATGGCTTTGGCAATGGCTTTGGCTAATGGCTTTGGCAATGGCTTTGGCTAATGGCTTTGGCTAATGGCTTTGGCTATGGCTTTGGCTAGATAAGGCAGGATTTTAGTAAAAATAAATGTTGGAAATATGGATAGATATTATTTTTAAAGGAATAATTATAACTGTAAGGATATTGTTTTGTAAATAAAAATAGACGGAAGGCAGTCTATATATACAGTAAAAAAAAAGAGAGAGAAAAATTGAAATTATTTATTTTATTGTTACATTGTGACAATTATTACAGTAATTTTATCAAAGTTCAGTAATACTATGATCAGTCATAATAACAAATTTCACTAAACTGCAATAATCAGTTATAATTACTTAGGATGTTAAATATCACACTTCATTAATATTATAGTCATTAGCTTTATTCAAAGACAGAAAACCTGAAAAAGAAATATGGTATAACATTAGAATATGAAAAAAGTCAATAAAAGTAATTGCAAACATGTATATAAATATGTATATATACCTTACAATTTTGTATTTTGTAGGACATAGAGAGTACCGTTATTCTTCAATCCAAATTTTAGCTGTAAAATAAAAGAAAAAAATTATGTAGATAAATAAAAAAAATCGTCTCTGGTAGAAAGTAAGCGAACTAATAAAAACTAAACGATTCTGGTTCAAAACATGGCAAAGATATGTAAAGGTAAAAAGAGTAATTACAAAAAAAAATTAGAATCGTTTCTTAAGTAATAATATTTAAATAACTACTTAAAAGGTTAACTGTGGAAGCATGATGGGAAAGAGGTTAGAATAAGTTGAAAACTGATATAGTGGACACCATACTTATTGTACACATAAAAACTCTACACAATTGCATTTTCCTACACGGAAAAACTCTACGCAGATATTTTCTACACAAATATTTCCTACACTTATTTTTTATTATTTTACTACACTGCAAAACTCTACACAATATCATAACCTATTGTTATATCATTGTTACAACAATAGGTTATACGTTTGTGTAGAGTTTTGCAGTGTAGTAAAATAATAAAAAATAAGTGTAGGAAATATTCGTGTAGAAAATATATCTGCGTAGAGTTTTTTCATGTAGGAAAATGCAATTGTGTAGAGTTTTTATGTGTACAGTAAGTATGGTGTCATATAGTGTGAGTGTATTTAATTTGCTGTTTTTAATAACCTGTAAGAAACATAATTATCCTGAAAGATGTACGTCTCAACTCAGTGTTCGAGTCAGTCACATATGGTGGCATATATACAGTGTATTAATGCAAAGATGTAAAATTTTTTGTGTAGATGCTTGTTTTATTACATAGAAACAAGATAGCGTAACAATTTTATCTTGTCTGTCTTTGGTAGCTGTTCAAAATTTGAACATCTTGAAAAAAATCACCACACAAAAATTTAGCCCTCCAAGTATGATAGTTTTTAATTGAGTGCGAACAAAAATTATCAATAGTTACATACGACTGCTTGTTTTCTGATTTTGTTTTCGCTCTCAAAACTATCATACTCAGAGGTTTAAAATTGTACAAGGTGATTTATTTAAAGATATTGAAACAATATATCTAATTGTTTTGATTTCACGTGTTTCAGTTACATTTTCATATAAACACCTATTTGTACATTTTGTCCACTATAAGCCATAGGATTTGATGTGGAACACCTAGCAGAGTTTGTTAAGTAAAAATTATTACGCTAACCTGTTTGTGCATAATGAAACAAGTATCTACACTAAAATGTACAGCAAAAATTATAATGCTCTGCATATATGCCACCATAATGATATATACTACCTGCGACTGACTCGAACACTGAGTTGAGAATATCTATTAAGATAATTACATCTGGACTTCATCCTTGGTAATATTCAACACACAAATTGTAACTGATGTTTTTAAAATTCACGTGCATACTAGAGTAGTTAAGGCAGTGAACGTTGTGTGTGATTATGTATATGTTTGTGTGTATAGATGTGCAGGTTAGGTTACCACTCTTAGCACATGCCTTGTAATCTAAAAGTTTCCATTTAAATAATGTTAGAAAAACATATTTTTAATAATTTTTACCTGTTTTTGCTAAAATGAACGTTGACTTGCACCGAATAATTGGAAATCAACAGGTGGAATGTTGTAGAAAGTAAAAATGAAGTTGCATGTTATTTGCCAGGTGCTCTTTTCTCTCTCCCTTATTAAAGTTATTGGCTCCAAGCCATGTAAGCTATGTACTCTTGAAAATCTTTTATTCTTCCTTAATAAGCTGTTAACTCCAAACCATGTATACTCTACAAGCTTTTTTGTTATCAACATAAACACGTTGATTGTTTGTTGTTCTCACGCTCAGATACGTCACGTATACTTCTTTATACGCGGTTACATATGCGAGTCCAAAAAAATGCAACTGCGCATCCAAATCGCGCATGGATTGCTTTCTCATAAATTTCTGTCGTGAGCCGCGCGCGGGATTGCTTTCCCATAAGTTTCTGTCATCAACGGCGCACGGGATTGCTTTCTCATATATTTCTTCAACTATACGGCTATTTATGTAGCTCTAAAAAATTTATAACATTTTTTAACAAATGTTAGACGTTGTAAAATAAAGGTAAGTCACGTATATTAATAAAATAGAATAATAATTTGTACGAAATAAGTATAACCCTAACCCTAAAATATAATTAACTTTGTAGGCAGTATGATACACGAATCAATCTGGAACAGATTTAAATAAAATTTTTATTTTGAAAATCAAGTAACCTGCATGAAGAATATTGTTTAAATATGGAAAACGATAAAAATTCTGAAAATGTTCTGTACACATGTGTTTCTTGTGAAAAAACTTTTAAAAGAAAGAGAGATTTAATAATACATGAAAGAATACACTCAAAAAATAAACCACATATATGTACTATATGTAAAAAAAGTTTTACTCAAATGGGAAATTTAAATGTGCATATCAAGATCCATGATACTGTGAAAGCTTTTAAATGCTTAATATGCGAAAAAAGTTTCAAAACAAATGGGCAATTAAAAGTACATCAAAGTATACATAAAGGTTTGAAAAATTACAGTTGTAATGAGTGTAATAAGAAGTTCTCCCAAAATCAACATCTACAAACTCATAGATTGACACATACTGATCTATGTAACTTTACATGTCATATCTGTAATAAAACTTTTGTTAGAAAAGATGTTTTGGAAAAACATGTAAACTCACAACATCCTAAAAATGTTTACACATGTAATTATTGTAAGAGAACATACGTTAACAAAAAATATTTGGAAAAGCACATTATGGCTCATATGTCTGGAAAAGTTAAAATTGTAAAAATTCTTAAAACTCTAAGACCTCCAGTTTTATCTGTACCCTTATTATAAAATTATTAATTATACTATATATACACAATAAAAAAATATTTGTTCAAAAACATTGTACTACTTATTTTATTTAATTAATTAACTTATTTTTTGTTTGAAATATATGTTGCCAAAAAGAACAGTTTTATATCATCGTAATCTCATAATAGTCTTTTTATTTACTTTATATTATAAAAAATATACGTAGACTTGATACATTGTTTGTACAAACAAATAAACAAACTTCATGCAAATACAAAATTATATAGAAATATTATGTTAACTTTTTAATATAGTAAATTCTATATTAGGAACTACAAATATACTTTTGTTTACGGAGTCATCTTTATCTTTAAAAGATACAATTCTCTTCTTGTAACAAGTCTTAAAAGTCATTTAAATTATTTAAATACTTGAACATGTAATTGAAAATCTTAAGTCAATTAGTCTTTGAAGTCATTATACTTTAGCGTGTAACTGAAAATATCATAATTATATATTAATCTTTGAAACTAATTAAACATTATGAAAATACTGTTATAATAAGAGTATTGACTTTTTAAATATATAATTATTTTAGTTTCGATAAACACGAGTATCACATATTTTTAGTCTGAAGAATAACTATCAAAATATGTTTCTAATATCACAGTCATAAAACTATGAATCACATTTTGTACCAAACTTGTACGTAATTAGTCTTATGATTTGTTATTCTTCTTTAATCTAGTTCAAAATTGTAATAGTATAAAATAAAAGCAAAGTAATAAATAAAAGCTTTGAACCGTAAAACTCAGAACATATGAAATATGTAACAGTAATTTTTTTTTAAATAATCAATAAATAATAGCTTTTAACCGTAGAACTCAAAATATATGGAATATTTTAAATGTAATTCAACATTTTTTGTCACTTGTGCGTATGCGTTTAACTGGTCGGCTACCACGTTAAACTTCTGCTGCTGTTAAAGCTGGTTTTTCAGCATCCAACTTTATGTTATTGATGCTATCGCAAAAAATTGTTACAAGGGAGTCTAAAAAAGAAAAGAAATTATCAAAAAGAAGTCTACAAAAAATGGATTTTAATATCGCATATTAAATTTAAATGTCAAAAATTATATACATGTAAAGACAAACCTTGGCCTTTTAATATTCCTGTAACAGTGACATAATCTCCAATTTCAACCTCACATTCCGTAAACTGTTTCACTTGAACAGTGATTTTTTTAATCCCATCGGTGATTGCTCCTAATCCATAAGTCATATGGCCACTACGATTGTGCAATAACGAAAACTTCGTTCTTATGTAGCCAGAAATTTCTAAAACAATTGGGAAATAGGTAAAAATAACAAATAAAACAATTGGGAAATAGGTAAAAATAACAAATTAGATAAAAAATATCAATTAAAAATTACTACTCACCTATTAGTCCTTCTAAAGTGTGTATGTTATCAAAAGTGGCCTTTTGAAGTTGATTCGTCGTTTGATTTTGTAAGTTGTGATAGCCCAAAAAAGAAACTTCTGTATTTTCCTTTATTATTACTTCAAATGGGACCAAATTACTTTCGTCCTTGATTTTCGATGGGGCAACAGCTCGACAGTGGCCACCATTAATACTTACTACCTATAAATAAAAAAAGAAACAAAAATATACATATTGAAAACTATGGTATGATGTAAATAATAAGTAAGATAACTTACCCTGCTAGAACAAATTTCTTTAGATAATTTATTGATAAGATCTACGTCCCATACAAGAATAGGAATGCGTCTGTTTCCATTTGATACAACAAATTTAAATAATAAATCGTTCTTGCCAGGAGCTTTTGCAGGAGCAGTAATTGCATCGACATACCCCACAATGATTCTATAATGTAAACGTAAAAAACAATATAAAACGTGAAATAAAAACAAACAATATAACCTCACAAATACTTACGTGGTTACATCACGATCTTCCAAATACTCCATCTCCTCATCGGTTGTATAAGAAGAATTACAATTCATTTTTATAAAGTGAATGCACTGAATTGTTGGACTTTAAAAATGAATTTCTTTTAGCCAGACCAGATTAAAAAAACACAACGATTCTCTTGTATGACGATTATAAATAAAATCGGCATTAAGTATATGGCGGGAAAGCATATAGTAACCTCAACCTGAATAGCGGAAATGAGCGGGATTTCGATATTTATGAGAAAGCAATCCCCTTACTCTTGGCCGTGCGCGGCTAACTTCACGGTCCTACCACATTTCGGGCTGAAGAATAAATAGGTGATTTCAGCATTTTTGGATTATCTACTCCCATATTATAAAAATAGGCAGCTTTTTCACTAATGTTTTTGTTGGAAATCATAGTTTAGCTCAGAAGACATGCTAATAAGCCAAAAAATCCAACCAATAATGATGATAAGTATTTTTTTTTGTATAATGAAAAATCCGAACACCAATATAGAAGTAAATATGTCACGGGCGCCGCGGCTCCCTCTGCTTCTCAAACTCGCCTTCGTGGCGCTACCGCGCCACTTGATGTTGCCCATACGTTCCATAAGGATACAAGTCTGGAAAACATTTTAAATCTAAATCGTCAGCACGGGCATCCATAGCAGTAGCATATATCTGGAGCATCTGATATAATTTTGAATCAGTTTCATTAATTTTTTTGGCATGTAATGGATAAATCGAATACTGTTCATAATATGGATCTGACTGAGATTTCTGTGTTAGTAATGCAGCTATTTGCGGCTTTTCATGTATGTTTGTTTCCGCATCAATTTTGTCAACATTTTGATTAGATACTTTATTTTCAGTATGGTGTTCATACTCATTATTTTTTGTATTATCATTGTAATTATCTGTAGCCAAATCTTCATACTGCAAATTGAGATTTCCAAGAATGTCTTTAATTTGTTCAGGACAAGACGGTATCTGTATATTAAAATATAAAGGATTCCAACGTTTCAACCAATGCAAAGCATGCCATATTTTCTTAACATCAACATAATCTTCCCAAATAATTTTCCCCTTTGTCGGATTGCCTCGTATTAAAATAAACATTTCATGATTAATATTTAGAGGATCAGTATCTGGACAAAGTTTCCTCTAAAGGTAACGGTAAATGAAAAGTTCTACCTGTGACTTTATCAATTTTGCAATAATTAGGTAAATTTTTCTTCATCACTGTACCCATCTTCACAATTGTTTGGAAAGCTTTGGCTCGTTGTATCAACATTCTTTCATATGTATTTAAAATTTTAATTTCATCAGGGACTTCTTTAACATAAAGTTCATTTAAAACACATGTAGATGGTAATATATATTTTTTTAATTTACCACTGCAGCATTTACAAATCAACCCATTACTAAAATTTGGAGAATCGTATAATTCTTTTAATCTTTTCCAGTAATTTTGTTTTTCAGGAATATGTATATCGAGTAATTCTTCCACCAAATTCGTTTTATCCAAGTATTTATCAACAGATTCCATACTGCGCTCACAACAAAGTCTTTCGCAAGAAACACAAGGAATCTTAGGTGGATCCATATCTATTTTTGTGTACTCTTTTATTCCCTGGCTGTATTTGTTTTTTATTTGAGTTTCATTTAAGCAAATTTCAATGTTAGTGCTATTAATAAATATTGCTGCTTGTTCAGCATTTAATGTAATAATTTTCAATGCCTCGATATCAATATTATTCAAAGCACTTTCAATTTTTTCAATTTGTTTATAAATATCAATAATTTTGTATAAGAATCGTTTGATGGTGCGGAGTTTTGGATAATGGACAAAATGTTTAATTTAAAAAATTTTGATGTGCATAACAAAGGTTTGCTATAACAAATAATCGGATGCCCTTGTTTCCCTGAATTATGAGAACAATTATCAATTTTTTTCAGAAAATTGTAAGCATTTATATATGTAATTTCAATTAAATCTTTAAATAAATTGTTGAGTTCATTCAGTACATCCGGATCAACTTTTGTACAATAATCATTACATTGCCAAATTTTACTTTTAGTATTTGATTCAATCGTTGGTAGAATATTCATTGTTTGTCCTTGTTCGTTCAAAATAATATGTGTTTGCAGTTTATTAATTTTTCCTTTTGTGAAATTGTATGTTGATTCGCCAAAATATCCTTCTGAAGAAGAAGTATGTTTAGGTAAACCACATAAAGCAGTAAGTGCGTAAGAACAGTTATCGTCATCTATAGGTTCACCACCTAATCTAGTTAAGGAAACTTCTATTTTTTCCTTAAGATTTAGCAAATCTCTTTTCACTTTTGAAATATGATTATTACGAACATAAAAAGCAGACGTGACCAATTTATCAGCTTCTATCCTACGATCTGATAATGATGGATTATCTAATTATTTCATGACATTTTGTATATATTTTTCTTTTGTTTGAATCAACTTGTTATTAGATAGTTTTATATTGATAGAGTTGTACTTTTTTTTTTTATGTTCTAATGTTCCACTATTCTCTGTGGCTAAGTTAATTTTTTGCTTAGTAACGTCCTGTTTTAATTTTATTTCTTTTCTTCTTTCTCGCATTTTAACTAAAATTTTTTCAGTGTTTAAAGAATAATATTTTTTATTACTCGCCAATCGTTTTTCCCTATTTAACCGATAACGTAGTCTTTGCTTTTCTAATATTTTTTCTCGATTTGCTTCGTAATATTTGGGTTTTTTTAATTCCCTATTTAACCTATAACGTAGTCTACGCTTTTCTAAAATTTTTTCTCGATTTGCTGCGTAATAATTGCGTTTTTTTAATGTTTTCTCAGCTCTATCAATATCAAATTGACGAAGAAGTTGTGAAACATTATTTTTATCTAAATTACATGTTTGTGCACTGGGAGAAGTTTTTATGAAAGATGACTTAGTTTGATGAATCGTAAATGCCTTCGAAGTCTCAACAGGTGAGTTATCTGAAGACTTAGTTTGAGAACATATGTTATTAACATTATATCCCTTCCCTGGTAAAAATCCCCGCATGGGACCCATGTGGGAACCATGTGGGAACCATGTCGAACTCATATGGGAACAATATAGGAACAATAAGGAATCATGTAATTCCTTATGGGAATCACATGGGTCCTATGTGGGATTTTGCTGTAGAATCCAACGAGAGGCTATATGGTTCTTATCTTGTTTCCACGTGGTTTTCACATAGGTACCACATGGTTCCCACATGAATCCCATATGGTATTTGCATGGTATTTACAAGGAAACCACGTGAGAACCACAAGAATTCTTTTATCTGCATGTAATTTCATCTTAACTTTTGCTCGAAGGTTACAGTGACATTTCGTAAGTCCCATGTGATTCCCACATGATTCTTACATGGTTCCAACATGGTTCCAACGTGATTCTAACATAATTACTATGTCGTTTCTACATAAATTTGACATCACGAATCAGTCCCATCTAGGTTTTTTTAGATACATTTTATTTTTACAAAAATGATATAAAATGGATATTAAAGACTAACTTCATATAGAAAATATCAAAATATTTTTATTCAATAGTATTACATACAATTATATTTCAGTACAACCTACTTTGGACGGAATAACTTAGGTAAACAAACTTTTCTTAAATATTTAATTAAGAACTTAACATTTTATCCATTATTTTCCAACAAAAATATTTTTTTTCTTAATGATCATCTAAATAATCTGTTTATAATAAATTTTTTATTAATAATTATTTGGAAGTCATGCCACGTCGTAAAGAAGAATGACGATAGAAAAATTAATACTTTGCAAAAAAAGTGTATGCTTGTAACGAATTTGTAGCGTTTTAACTTTAAAGTTCTTATGATTCAAAATTAAAAATTTTAAATAATACTTTGAACTTTATCAGCATCATATCGTCGCTCCCTACGAAGAGTAGTAGATTTCAGATTTGCCACGAAGCGTAGGGATTTCAATTCTTGCCACGAAAAGTAATAGATCCCAGATCTTTTCCATATGAATAGTTCCATCATTAAAGAAAAAAAAACAAATAGTAATTCGGTAGCAACTAATAAAATTCTAATATCCTTAGAATTATCGAAAAAAAAATTTTAATTTAATGATTCTAACATTTTTTATTAAAACCTTATAAATGACAAATTTTTTAATTTTCTCAAATTTTTAAGGTTCCGATAAAAATTGTTAAAATAATGAAATTAAAAAAAAAAAATTTCGGTAATTCTAAGGATGTTAAAATTTTATTAGATTATCTATTGGAGTGGTTGGTCTTGAACGAGTCTCTTTTTCAGAATAACTGTCTTCATAGTCATCAGGAATCTCTGGTTCACTATCTAATTACAATCAATTCATAGTTGAATTAGTTTTGATGATCATTTTCAAAATTTTAATTTTTTAGTGTTTATGGATATATGAATTATTACCTTCATCTAGAGAAAGAGGATCCTTTTCTCTTGCTGCATAAAATAAAATGAGTTAATTTATTCATGTTATGAACATACTAATAATTATGTTTGTTTTTCATATTACGTGCAATCACCTGTTCGAGATTTCTTATTTAATAATGGACAGTAGATAGGCTATAGGCATACCAAAACATAGGCATACTAAAACACCCCCTCTCCTCTCAGAGTGTTTTGGTACCCGATGGAAGAGTAGGGATCCCCTCTCTCGCCAAGATACTAAAACACCCTCTCTCCTCTCAGAGTGTTTTAGTACCCGATGAGAGAGTGGGGATAATTTTTCCTCTCTCTCTCTATTATGTTTTGGAATGCCTATAACGTTCTCTACTTTTTTTTTATTTTTTTTTATTTTTTATTTTATTTTACAGTTTATGCTGATAGAACAATTTTATGAGTTTGACGTTGTGCAATGCACAGGTCGTCTTATAGCTTGGATTATGATTTGTGCATACTGTGACACACTTAAAAGATGGTTTTGACGGATAGCCATACTGTTCAATATTATGAACAGGATATTTGAATCGTTGAAGCCATTTCTGTTTTAATGCACCCATTACAAAAATTTTTGATGCATCATGTAAAGCGTCACGAAGCAAGTTTCCGATTTGAGAGTAGTCATGTCCATCCGTTTTCCACCTGATGCCATGATAATTATGTTTGAGCCATTTATTTTCCCTTTGCATTTTGTCTGGGAGTTTTTTCCATGAGAAGGGATTTTTGAATGTTAGAACAATAGGATCTGCACTATTTTCCTCGAGAGGTATGATTGCTAATTCCTTTAGAATATAATCTTCTTCGGTTTGCTTGAAACCAGTCATGTCTACTGCATATTCCATTTTCCGGTGCAGCCTAGACGAGCTTCTTGACATTTCCACTGATAGGATTGTACTGAACGATGCGATCGTGTAAGATTAGGCAGTATGCTGAAGTGTTAGCAGGAAAATCTTTTTTAGCCTCAAACTCCAGACGTACATCGACAGGAGCGCTCTTGAGAGATTCGTTTTGTCGTGAACAGTCAATAACTATGAGTGGTTCATTCTTGATGAACATAGGCTTTGTCAGCAATGGCTGCGGATCTCTTCCATAGTATGATTTTTGAAAATTAGCATACATATCATAGAGAATTGCATACTGATTGTTATATATGTCGAGATTCATATTGTTGTATGGATAATATTGTGAATTTAAGAAAAGTTTCACATTACTTATCTCACAATGATCAAATCTACTGGCATTTGCAGTTCTTGCAGCTTTTCTCTTTGTTTGTAGTCCGAGAATTACAAAACGAGGTTTCTCCAATTGATTTGAAGTTTTCACTGTCCAGACGTGTTTATTCGTGCTTGGAAGAAGAGGATATTCAAATATCTCCCAAGAACGAAAACACATAGAGATGGGGTTATCCTTACCAATGAAATTCAATAGCTGGATTTTTTGTTTATCTGATGCAATAACATATGGCATTAACCATTCTATCTTTGTTATTTTTACTTCACAATCTTCATAAGTAGTTACGCCAGATGATGTAGTTCCATTCTGGATTATTGCATTTAAGTCGCTTCTCGATCTTGTAAGTATGAGCTCATGCTTCATATTAACTATAATTTTTTTATAGTCTTCTGCAAAGCCCAAGATCATACTCAGCGGAATCGCTACGTCAAAGTTTCCCTTTTCATCGACAAACGTTTTGGTATCTTCTTCATCACCAAGCCAGCCTGCGTTTTCTAGCATGTTATTCTGATTCGAGTTAAATGAAGTCCATCCTTTCATAACACTGCTCAGACCGACATTTTTACTTTTATCTATCTCCACAGCATTAATCTCAACGAATTTCATCAAACAGATGACAAATGCCATTGTTCACGAATTTAGTTTTAGTTGGTGCTGTTAAACCATCTTTTAGTTTCAATTTTCCACATACGTGGATAGAACTACGCGATGGTAAGAGGCATAGATCTTGATGTTGTATAGAAATACGAATTTCATCACTATTATCAAAACTTAATGATGAGTATGGTTGATGGAAGTGTACCTCGTAATGAGCAATAGACTCATCGAAGACGACACCTGATTGAATGCTTAGAATTTCGTCCATTTTTCTGGAAGCAGCAAAGAATTATACACGTGAATTTTTTCCACGAACTTTTAGTCCTAGGCTTTTCAGAAACTGAATGCTCTTCCGTGTTAACGGTTTGAGTTTCTTTGGTCGACTGATGACTGGTTGACATGATGGCTGACTTATATATGTTCCAGAATTGTAAACGATACCCATTATACAGATTTGATGTGAAGTCTAATAGTAATTTCCTCTCCTCGAAAATTCACCAAATTTCCGTCCTGATCTACAATTCGAATTTAGTGGTAGATATATCACATGAGACGGAACTTCTAAGATTTTATATCCTGGAGGCACTCTGGGAAAGAACTCATGGATTGTATGAACTTTCTTATTATTGATGTAAGCACCTGCAGTAATGTTGCACTCCACTCTGAGTGCATTGATTCTCAATATTTTCACAGGTAAATCAGAGCTGTGTTGAATGTTCTCTTTGAGAATGCGAGGAGCGAAGCCAAGGAGACGGCCTATTGAATCGCGAGGTTTGAGATCTATCTGATGACTGCAGAGAATTTCACTTCTGAGAGTATTGTTGTTAGCTTTCAAAGAAAATTCAATTCCTTTGGATTTCAAAGTTTCTTGTAAAAATTGATTTATAGCATCAATTTCATAGCTGCCCGTAGGGATAGTGATAATATTATTTTTGCTCAAATGAAGTTTATTATTTGAATGGTCAACATTAGGAATAGAGTTGAATGTTAAAAGTTCAACTAATCCCAAGACAAAATTTTTATGCTGTGGTAGTTCAATCGAAGGAAAATATTGCGCTTCTAAGACAGATGAGTTTCCTGAGAGACTCAGAGTGAAGCTATCTTCCATGACTGATCGGATGCTAATGAATCTATTCGTCTGCGAACATCTCTTTTATAGTATCCCAGCTAAGAAGTAGAGACAAAGATGACCACATATAAATGAATCAAAATTTTGATATCTTTTGTAATTGTATTTCACTTCCTTCACGTTAAAATACATCATGAGATCCTTGGGAGGTTTGAGATCACCAAAACTATCGAAATAAAGTACTTCAGGACCACGTTTGCGATAGCAAACCCAGTGAGTGCCTCTATTTTGAAAATCGTCCAAGTTTACCACAGCTGTTTCATTACGCCATGGACCATCAGGTGGTAGATTATTTCTCATGAAAACACCACGGAAATCTGAAATTTTCATCATATGAGCATATTTTTTTAGATCGTAGTCAGTCAGTGCACGATTTGGCAAAGTTAAATCGAAGTTTTTTTTTTCTACTGACTCGATGACCACGACCGATATGAGGTTTCATAAATAATCCCATTCCACTTTTATAGGGCTTAAGATGAAGACCTTTGCCTAAAGCAATAGCTTCTATGGTCTCGTTATGCCTCTTACTTTCTTCATAATTTTTCTGCGCAGCTTTAGCATCATTAACTGCTTTAGCTATTCCAGCAGCACCTCCTGCTAGAGCACCGGTGGCACTTAGTCCTGCGAACAATGGAATGAGAAAAGGAAGAACTCCACCAATTTTTGTTGGAAGCGGCAAAACACGTGGAATGATAACTTTTTTCTTTCCACCTACACTTTTAACAGCTTGACGTGCACCCTTCAAGGCTGATTGAATAACCTTGCGAGAACTTTTACTTGTTGACATTGATTTTTTAGCTGCAGTCAGTAACTTATTAAATTTTAGTCCCATTCCAGTTTTTCCTTTTAATTTCATAGCATTGCTAACAGCAAAAGCAAAAGCTTTTTCACCAAGACTAGCGTCCTTGGCTCTGACACGTTGCATAGCTTCCTCAGCAAGCTTCTTGTCAGCAGCTTTACGATCTCCGTTTTTATCTGAGTAAGCTATATCATGTTTTTTACATGCCTGATCAAGCGGATTAATGCCAGGATCTCCTCTTTTCATTCGCTTTTTCAATTTGGTTCCGGGACCACAGTATTGATATCCAGGAAGATGCATTTCAACAGGTAAGTTATTGATAACTTTATCAAGCAATCCATAGCCTTTCGGCTGTTTCTGAGATTTATGTATGATCATCTCTCTTCGAGCGTTGATTCACAACTGACGTTCATGGTATAAAACGAGCGTTTATATTTCCAGAGCTCAATGTTATATTTGACTCTGTTGAGTGAACATGGATTTTACCGAGCAGAACGTCAAACTCCCAGTGACAAATTTTGATTTTGGAAAAGAGAAGAGAAAAAAGCGTCATGGGGAATTACTACCAGATAGTATACGAGCAGTTTTCTGTGGGCCATCAAACTGTGGAAAAACAAATAGTTTATTGGCTTTAATTACACACCCCAATGGTCTTCGGTTTGAGAATTTGTATGTATACTCTAAATCCTTGAATCAGCCAAAGTATCAATTTCTCAAAAATGTCCTGGATCCGATTGAAGGAGTATCATATCTTCCGTTCAGTGAGCATGAATCTGTAGTATCTCCAGATGAAGCCCTTCCAAATTCAATAATGATTTTTGATGATGTGGCATGTGAGAAGCAGGATAACGTTAGAGCATTCTTCTGTATGGGGAGACATAAGAGTGTAGATAGTTTCTATCTATGTCAATCTTATGCTCATATAGGAAAACATCTCATTAGAGATAATGTCAATTTGTTAGTAATTTATCGACAAGATGATGTAAATCTTAAACATATCTATGAAGATCATGTGAATACCGATTTAACTTTTAACGAATTTCGGAATCTTTGTTCTGAATGTTGGAAGAATGATAGATATGGATTCATCGTTATTGACAAAGATAGACCGATGAATGAGGGTAGATATAGAAAAGGATTTGACTGTTTTGCAATAAAAAAGGAATTATAAGTCTCGAACTTTCAGTTCAGTTGTAGAGATCGCCACGTAAGCATGTCAGACTTCACGAAAGAGAAGAATGTTCTTAGCGAGCTCTTGCGAGCTCGTCAGGCTATTAAGAAAAAATACACTTTATTAAAACAGGAGAAAGATGACTTTGAAAAAGTCATCGGTGATACTCTAAAACCAGTCATCACACCACTTGAGAAACTTGTTGAGATGAAAAGTGAAAGCCCACTGCAGCAACCATTTAATCATATTTTGGATAAAAACAGCAGCAGTAAGAAAATGAAAAAACGAATGGGAATTCATCGATCGAGTTTAATGGATTATACTGTTTATGATGATGATGATGATGATGATGATGATGATGTTTTTGACACAATAACCAATTCTACATTTAAATCCGCTAGTGGAAAAAATGAATCAGCTGAAGACTTTTTATCATTGTTAGATAAAAGCCGTAGAACGATTGATAATATTTACGGAGTGCGAAAGGTCGATAAAGTGTATATGATTGGTGATTCAGAAATTGAATTTGATGATAAATATGTCAAAGTCAGAAATGAAAGTTATCCTAAAACGAATGGACTAATGGAATTGCTATTTAAAAAATATCCGGATGATCTTCTTCTGAGCTCATCAGACCGTGCAAATTATCGCAAGATTTTGGAAGCAACAAATGCTCATGGGAAAAATTCAGCAAAGATGAATCTATACGAATGTCGAGAAGTAATAAATATAAGAATGTTTTAGCACCAATGTTCCGCAGCACTCCACGTAAAAAGAACGTAAACAGCAGCGGAGGAGGACTTATACCTAAATATAAAATAGCTAAGAAAAATTCTTCCATTGATCTCGTCTACTGGGATGATCCAAATGAGCTTACTGAGAGACTTCGATTATTGATTGCCGAACGATCAGCTGGAAATAATAATCACGTCAATGAAATCCAGTCGATTATTGAGGAATTACGCGAAGCTGGGCATATATATTGACATGCAACTTTCTATTTTGCATCAGTATTACCATGAGTCTCGATGTGTTTGGAAGAAAACTTGAGGGCTCGCAAGTGAGTCGCGGTCCTCCAGGCAATGGTTTCAATTTTACACCGGACGGTGATTTTGATTTAGAAAATAAGCGACTTTGCAACCTAGGACAGCCCATTCATCCAAACGATGCAATCACCTTGCATTCACTGAAAGTTATTCTACAAACTGAAATAAATTATATAGCTGCTAAAATTGCTGGAATTGGTGAAGTTATAGAAGAATATAAACAGCAAGTTGAAAAACAGCAATTGGAAGTGAATACAAAATTGCGTTATCTTTATAGTACAACTCTTCGCAATTACTCTGGTGTTGATTATATAATTGAAGAAGTGAATAAACAATTAAAAGTTCGTATAGACAATTTTCCAGATGGATTTTCATCTACTGTAAACGATGATGGAACGTCAAAGAGTAGCTGAAGAGCTACACAAGCCAGCACGTCGGCGATACAAGAGAAGAAAATATGACATACGTGGAATAGACGAGACTTGGCAGGCTGATCTTGTAGAAATGATACCATATTCTAAAGAGAATAAAGGTTTTCATTACTTACTCACTGTCATAGATATATTTTCAAAGTATGCATGGGCTGTGCCAGTCAAGTCAAAGAGTGGTAACGATGTTACTACAGCTATGAAGTCAATACTGAAAGAAGGACGAGTACCGAAGAATCTACAAACTGACCAAGGAAAAGAATTTTACAATTCAATTTTTCAAAAACTTATGAAAAAGCACAATATACACTTATACTCTTCGCATAGTAATCTTCATGCAAGTATATGCGAACGATTCAATAGAACGTTAAAAAGTGCAATGTGGACAGAATTCAGCAAACAAGGAAGCTATAAATGGTTGGATATTCTACCTAACTTGCTCAAAGCATACAATTCGAGAAAACATCGGACAACAGGAATCGAGCCTGAAAATGTTACACTGGCAAATGAGCGAGAAGTCAAGAGACGTTTTCCAAATGAAAAGTCGCCAGTGAAAAAACCGAAATTTAAAGTAGGAGATAAAGTACGAATAAGTAGGATAAAAAATGTTTTTGAAAAAGGTTATACGCCAAACTGGTCAACGGAAATTTTCACAATAACGCGAGTTGCAAAAACGGATCCAGTAACTTACCACCTCAAAGATTATTATGATAAACCCGTCTCTGGTGGCTTTTATGAAACAGAAATTCATAAAACTATGTATGCGGAAATTTATTTAGTAGAAAAAGTTTTAAAGATAAGTGGTAAACGCGTATATGTTAAATGGTTAGGATTTAGTGACAAGCATAATAGTTGGATAGATAAAAATGAGATTGTATGAATTATTCAAGGTTCAAATAAATAAGAAAGCAATTGTTATTATATTTAATAATGTATTTATTCATGTAAATTGCACACAAGTTTGAAGAAATAAATAAATAGTATTTAACAATTATCAGTATTTGTATTTCATTATTTTAGCATGTGGTGAACTTGAAAGAAGTTCCACCCTGATATGTTATAAATAAACTGAATTTATTTGCTGTGTTAGAGAGATTATTGAAAAATTCTTGATCTTTCAAGATTGCTGATGAGATCTTCCCAGGCAGAAATATTTGAAAGCTGTCATCGATCTCAGCCACGATCTTTGTGCCGAATCTCGTCTTTACTTCCTTGAGTGCAGTCACTATGTACTCATGATCTTTTTCCAAATCCGTGACTTTCTTCTTAGGCAAGAACTCACGCTCAGCAATCTTGTTGAGTGCAGATAGATCCATTCTGAAATGTAAAAAATAAGAATTTGTATTAGAGAAAAGATTTTCTTTGAGAACAAAAAAAAATAGTGAAAATCAGCTAAGAACTTACTTGGAAATGTTAAGTGAGTCTTGGTTTCTTCTCCAAAGGAAGGTAATTTTCAAGCTCAACTGCTCGAATGTGCTCTTCACCGTGGTGCGTCGGTTCATATAGCCCATTCCCCACCATGATGTCTGCCCCTTCCATCGCCTCTTGTAGAATATCCCTTCTATCGGAAGATGCCTCCTCCATCGATGGATTCCATTCGTACATTAGCTCCTCACAAACATCGTATTGGATAATGATTTGTTCACCTGTATCGTCATAAAGTGTCATCCCCACTCGTGCTGCACTGTTTTCATTGGTCACTTCGTTCCCCCTCTCCATTGCTCTCTCGCTTTCTTCTTCAGTATTGGTCGCTTCATATCCCTTCTCTATCTCCCCCACTCTTTCTTCTCTTGTATCAGCCATTTTTTCATTCCCCTCCATTTGAATTACAGCCAGCGCCATCTGTTCCTCAATAATTCGGTAATGACCCCAAGGCAAAGTGTCTGTGCTATGAGGTAATAAGTATCTTTTATCATCATGCGGACTTAGTGCTATTTTATTCTGTTTTTCAGTATGCACTACATGCAATTTAGAGCGAATGTTGCACTGCTCACGTTTAACAATAATTTGTTCTTCAAGACATTTTCGATAATCTTCGAACGTGATTGTTTTCTTCACAACACTCGATTATGCCTTTGGCTTTCTTCACAGTCTCAGATCCATCTATTAAAATACTATACATTTTGCTACGTAAACCAATAAATTCCGTCATAATCTTGCCACAGCATTCATCTTTCATTAATCCAGGCACTTTTTTATTGACACGCGGGATTCCAAATTGATTGTTCTCTTTGCAATCAGAAGTATCAAATTTGTGCAAGTCTTCTTTCATTATTTTATACATATCCACGTCAACAACTTCATATATCAGACTATCTGTGTCGGTGTAAAGGAGTTTGCATTTTTCCCCAAGTCGTCGCTTCATATATGAATAATGAAAATCGTATAACAATGTTTTAGACAAATCGAGAATGCTGAGACCAACGTATATTGGTTTTTTAATTGTAATACTTGTTCTCTTTAGCTGTATAGCAACCAAATTTTCATCAAAGATAGCACAACTATGGAAATTTGGTTGAGCTATACGTGCTTCTGCTCCATATCGACCAGTGAATTTATTCACTAATCGCACATCAACGCGAGATCGTTCTCGCTCGATGCACTTACCATATACTGCATTAATTAATAACTTGTAGAAAAGCTTTTCAAACTCATTCTTGGCCTGCTTTCTCTTCTCTGTATTAAATTCAACATATGGTTTGAGCCAAGGCTTCTGCTCAAAACTCAGAATCCTATGCACTTTTTTTAGTCGAAGTCCATTATCTAATACCTGTTTTAAAAGTTGTCTCGCGGAGCGCGACAGCGCGACAGCGCGGGCTTTCTCCCACTCTCTCACTCTCTTTCACGTGACACACTCACACACGCGCGCGGCTCTCTCCGTATTGCTAGCTGCTTAAGTGTGAACTCTCTCACTTACCTTGCTGCTGAAATATAGTACATGTTTACATGGATATGTACATGCAGAATTATAGTTATTCACATATATATTCGGAGGAGAGAGACATAACGAGAGCACGTTAGTCAACTCGTTATATGCCCCACCCCCAGACGTTGGTAGCAGGGGGTACCAACTCGATCAACTGGTCTCTCTCCATTAAGAAAAATAAAGGGACAAATTTAGGAAATTACAAAATAGTGATTTATTAAATATCTAAGGCAGGAAAAAAAAATGTACATTAGATAGAGTAATAAGTCTCTTTGTCTCTCTTGCCTAACTAAAGAAACAATAATATGCACTGAGTTGTAGACGTCGGTGCCATACAACGAAAATAACAAAATAAAAAAAATATTCATTACGTTTTGTAACGACGATCTAATTACAAGTAGGAACTAAATAGTTCAATTAGAACAGTCTTCTAATTGTAGGTGCTGCGAAGCTAGACAAGAGGCGAGACCTTCTTCTGTGTAGAAACTCCTAGTAGCGATAGCGTGGATACTCTCCGCTATGGAACTTGTTGTGTAAGAAGAAGTTCGGACAGTTCTTCGTCCTTGAGACTCCTGTCAGATTGCACGCTCGGCAGAATCTGACATATCTCAGATCAGGGCGAGGGCCATCCATGGCATGACAGGGCTCCTTAGCATGCCGGTAGATTAAAGCCACTGGCCCAGGCTCTCTTGCAGGCAGCTCGCTGGAGTAAGAGACGCTCTGCTTGCTTACGGGGGGAGCCTCGAGGCTGTGTAGCTGAGCGCGGATCTCCTCCAGTTCGTGCAACTTTCTCAGCTGCTCTTGCTTCAAAGCTTGCTTTTGCTCCTCTCTCTTCCAGTCCTCCAGCCACTGGGCTTCTGCCTTCACCATATGCTCCCGTAGCTCCACCATTTTTCGTACCTTGGCGAGGAACTCCGCCGGGACCAGCGCCTTCACCCTGACGTCGGGGTGACGCGAGAAGCGCAGGACTTCTTCATAAGCCGCACTCTCTTGTTGCTGAGCCTGTTGTCTAGCCTTCCGACAAGCGCGAGTTCTCGCCTCCAGCGCTGTCCACTCCTGCAGTGCTAGAGTCAAGCTGTCTGTCGTCGACGGGGTGGACGAGCTCGGAGATGGCGCTGGTTGGGGGGCCTCCTCTATCTCCGGCTCCTCTTCCTGGGGAGCGGCTTCCAAGACGGGTTCTTCCCTCAGCTCGTCGGTAGGGAGCTGCGGTTGGACCAGTGGCGGGGCAGGTAAGGCTGGGGCCGACCTGTCCGGCCAGAGTCTGGCCGTCCCGTTAGCCGTCTCTCCCAGTGACTTCAGGAGTTCTGGCCAGGTTACCCACCGATGACGGAATATCAGTCGTCTGAGCCAGGATGGTGTCAGTGACCAGCTTCTTGAGCTGCTCCAACAGCTCAGCTGGCACCTCAATGAAGGTCGCTGGCCTCTCACCTGCCTTCTTGATGGGTAGCATGATCCTGTGGAACAGATTATACCATAGGCTATAACTAACCGCTGGGGCGTAGGTGTAGGTGGCAAAATTTATGATAAGCGAAAGCAAAAGTGTTATTTATGCAAGCAAACAGGAACAAGCAGAAGCAGGGAAAAGAATTAAAGAAGGGATTCCTAATTCTGTTTATCTCGGGGTCGTAGGCGCCGAGGCGACGTCGTTGTCGGCAGAGGTAGCTTATTTTTAGAGCCTCGTGGCCTGCCCCGGTGCTTCGGCACAACCGAAGTCTGTATTTCCGGCACAGAGCTCGTAGTCGCTTCTGCCGACGGCACAGGTTGAAGGATACTGGCGTGCTCGTCTTTCTTAGGCGTTCATCGTGGCACTCAGCGAGCACCTGCTCGCACTGTTCTCGTGGTACTACAAGCTTCCAAGCATCTTCGTCTTGTTCCAATAAGTCGTCTACTGTCGGGTCAGGGCGATAATGATAAAGCCGCCCGCCGGTGATTTTCCAAAAGGGATGCGCCGTGGGGTCTTCAGCGACCTGCTTAGCCTTCTTTAAGTACCAAGGGTCGTTTATAGACTCATCCACGTGGAGGGATGCTATTGCAGCTGATTCGTCTTCGTCGGTCTCGAACATACGCGAAAGTGCGTCGGGGACCACATTGTCCTTGCCTTTCCGATGTACTATGTCGAAATCATACGACTGTAAGCGTAGAGACCAACGGCCTAATTTTCCATTCGGATGCTTTAAATTCTGCAGCCACACTAGGCTGTGGTGATCTGTCACTACCGTGAAGTGGTAGCCTTCGATGTATGGTCTAAATTTCTCTATAGACCAGATTACGCTGAGGCATTCCCTCTCTGTCACTGACAGCCTCCGCTCCGTAGCAGACAGGACGCGGCTCGCAAAACAGAGCACGCGCTCCTCGCCATCTACGCGCTGCAAGAGAACGCTACCAAGCCCTGTGTCACTGGCGTCACATTCTACAATAAACGGAGCGCTGAAGTCAGGCCTTGCTAAGACTGGGGCAGTTGCGATTAAAGCCTTTACTTGCTCAAAAGCAGCCCAATGTTCGTCTTTCCACTCGTATTTAACATTCTTACGAGTGAGCGCGGTAAGCGGTTCGCATAGCGTTGCAAAATCTTCTAAAAATTTGCGATACCAAGAGGCCATACCAAGAAATCTGCGCAATTGCTTAAGGTTCTTGGGGGCCGGGTATTCGACAATGGGTTTGACTCGTTCGGGATCAGGACGGCAGCCTTCGCGGTTCACGAGCACACCGAGGTAGCGCACCTCGGGCATGCAGATTTTAGACTTTTTGCGGTTTATTGTCAGACCAGCTTCGTTTATCCGTTTTAGGATTAGGGTGAGCCACTTGATGTGATCTGAAAACGTATCAGTCGCAATAATAATATCGTCTAAATATGCGAAAGCAAACGGCTCCATTTCTGGCGTGATCAATTTGTCAGCCAGCATCTGGAAGGTAGCCGGGCCGCCCGCCAGGCCGTAGGGCATTCTGACAAATTCAAATAGGCCGAGTCCAGGTACGGTGAAAGCAGTGATCGGAATAGACCGCTCTGTAAGAGGTATTTGTAAAAATGCTCCAGAGCAATCTAAGGCGGTAATGTATCTCGCGTGTTGTATTTTCCGCAATATCATATCCATGTAAGGAAGCGGGTACGCGGCAATTTTAGACACCGCATTAACTTTTCGGTAGTCGACACAGAATCGAAAACTACCGTCGGACTTCCGTACCATAACCACCGGACTAGACCAATTGCTCTTAGACCTTCTGATTATTCCCGCACGGAGCATCTTGTGCACTTGCTCGTGCATTTCGTCCTCTAAAATTTTTGAAACAGGGTAGTACCTCTGCTTAATGGGGCGAGCACTGCCAACGTCGATGTCATGATGTATCCATCCTGTGCAGCCTAGCTGCTCGCAAGAGGGATCTGGTAGTAGTTCTTTCATCAGATTGTCGATTTCTAGTCGCTGCTCATCGGTGATCGCTTCTATCCCGAGAGAGGCGAGCGACATAAGCTCCTCAGCACGTGCAGACGAGAGGGAGGCCGGCACCTCGACGTCTGTGCCTTTGAGGTGTAACTTGTTTGCTACAGGGTCTAGTATTGCGGAAAAAGCGCGAACGAAGTCTGCACCTAGAGTGCATTCTGTATCGACTTCGCTCAAAATAAGAACGTCAATCAGATGCGTTATTCCTTTGACAGTGAAGGGCAACTTGACACTACCAATTATGGGGACATAGTGACCGTCGACTGCTCTAGCTCCAGGGCCCACATGGGGTCGGACGCGCCTATTTAGAGAAGCCGCGAGCGATAAGCCTGTGGGGCCGAGGACGGTGCGTGAAGCTCCGGTATCGTAGAGTCCTCTAAATTGATATTGGCCGACTTCTACGGTCAGCCACCACCGTGGGTACTTCTCTACTAAAGCGCTGGCAACAGTACCTACATCGCAAGACGCCTCCACATCGGTCGGATTACCCGTTGCTAGCGGTGAGTCGCCCGCCGTGCCGTGAAGTGTTTGCGCTACTCCTGTTACGCTTGTAGCGTTGAAGGTACGCGGATTCTCTAGAGCGGTAGGGACCTCATCTACGCGCTCTCTTTCTCGTTTTTTGATTGCTCAGAAGTGCAACCCAGACAAGTAAATTTTGTGTAGCCGGGCCAGCTACAATTCCAGCAGAGAAGGTTATCACCGTCTGGTCCCGCCGGTTTGTCTTTATTCTTGTCGGACTTGGGAGTAACGGGATCTGTGCGGCTTATTTCTCGTCTTCCTCCCCGACCTCTGCCGCCACCACGGGTTGATGCTTGTTTGGAGCCACCTGGTTGCGGTGAGTTATTCGCTCTCGATGCAGGAGCCTTATTGTCGAGGGAGTTTTTCCTTGAGCCAGATGCTTTGGAGCTCGATGGGGCAGACTGCTGAGTTTTCTTCTGGAAAAACTTCTCGAAGAGTTGTTCTAGGTCAGCTTCTGTCAGAGACGGCGGTTTTGAAGTCATGGAGGCGAGCTTGGCCCGCGCGGCCTTGGAGAGAGGCTTGTACGCGGTTTCTGGCAGCATACTTAGATCTGCCGGAGGTGGCGGCCTCCACTGGCCTTCTTCGTCATCTTCTGCCTCTTGAGCTTTATCTAGGAACTCCTGAACATTAGTCAATCGGCCCTTGAAAACCTTCATCTTCTTCTTAAGCTTCGGAAGCATATTGTCGATGATAAGATCCACTTGATCTTGTAGCTGCCACGGCTTTTCAAATCTACTTAAAATGGTGAGCAAGGAGGCGATATAATCTCTTACGGGTTCGTCTTCTCCTTGCGTACGCAGATGAGCCTCAACTACTAGACTTCGCTTATTTCTCTTGGTTCTGCTGTAATTATTGAGAGCTGCTCTTTTAAAATCTTGGTACGTTCGCCACGAGTGCCTCATAGTACGGTACCAAAATAGGGCAGGCTTCTCGAACATAGGGACCATAGAGTCTAAAAGCTCCTCGTCCGGGATATTATCCAAGCGCCTATTCTCTTCGACTTGCTCCAAAAATTCTTCAATACTCGCTCCCTTTTCGCCAGAGAATTTTAACCTCCATTCGCGAACAGTTCTGCCGAGATACTTGGTTCTCGGACGGGAAGTGTCTGAGGTATTACGAGTAAAGCTTGGTACAGCTTCCGTAGCATGGTATGCCGCTTGGGGGGTTGACTGCGAGAGCGTCTGGTTATTGGCCGCCTGAGGCCAAATCCCCCCTTCCCAGCTCGAGCATGCGGGCTGACTGGGAGCTGTCGCGGCGGGCAATAGAACGTTGCGATGCTGCGGAGAGCTCATGCAAGAAAATCCAAGGGAAGATGTTGGAACTCCCGGCTGGACGTTCTGACCGTAGGCCTTAGCCGTGGAGTGAAATATTGGGGCGTGTGCACTTAGCGGCTTTGTCTCGTTTAAATTAAACTTACTATGTTGATCCACGATATCGTAATAATTTAAATCAAACGTATCTTGAAATTGAACATTTTTCGCATTGCGGTTCGTCTTGCTTTGTAATTGTTTAGACAGATCTTTATTCTCTGCTTCTAGTTCGGTGTTTTTTAACGATAGGAATTTGATCGTTTCTGCTTGTTCACCAATGTAGTTGTTCATCTCTACTTGATTTTTCTGCAGTTCGCGTTCAGATATCCAGGCTCTCTGTAGTTCTGTGGCTACCGCGAACGGGACGTAACGAATTTCTCCACTCGGCAAAACAGTGCGAACTTTATTCGTAGCTTCTGAATTGTGGGTTGAACTAGCTGCGATCTGCGGCATTGTGTATGCTGCCGTAGCTTGTGTGCCCATTGCTGAGGTACAGTGTGCTGTAGTAGGCACCGCTGTATTCCTATTCGCAGCTACTGTATTATTGAAGCGCGGGGACGCAGCGCTATTTGCTACGGTCGTACTGAGCTGCGTCGGCATTAGCGGCGCTTCGAAATCTATTAAATCTGTATTTATTTGCCGCTGTGGCCTTGATTCTGCAGTCATTGTAAGTGACATGTCTCGCTCATTTTGGCAGTCGTGTGGGGAGCTTGACGGCAATTGGACATTTCCCTGCAGACTTTCATCTAATGCCTCTTCGGCGTCCATCACAGCAAGGACATCATTTCTCAAATCTGTGGGAAAGGCTGTCGATTGTATGAAAGTTACGCACAAATCGTCTCGTCTAGCTGCGTCTTCTTCTAGATTACCTTCTTGAACGAAATCTTCGGCCGTATAGTTGCCGTGTAGTCTTCTCAACAATCTATTCGCACGCTCGAACAACGTACCGTTTGTATGTAATTCTAAATAGCTTAACGCGTTGTTCACTTCTAAACTCGACAAATTTTGAATCCAATCTCGCAATCTAGTATTTACATTTTCTTTGAAGATTGTCAGGTCGGCTAAAGTCCAGCTTGATGCCATTTTTCAAGTTTCTTCGATATTACGAAAAAGAAAAAAAAACGAAAGAAACAACTTTGATTTTTATGAGTAGGAGAAAGAAAAAAATTATTTAAATTTGACTATTAATTTGTCGAGGATACACGTGAACGTGCCTAAAAATAAAAAAAACGCAACGCAAAAAGCAAAATTTTGATTCAACCGTAATTAATTATTAATTAATAAACGTAACAATTATTAAAAGTCTTCATATGCTACTTAGCGCACGCCGCTTGCCGTAATCGTATCGAGTGCGACGGCAATATACGTATTATACGGCTGCTCGGAAGCGAAGAATTCCGTGCCGTAGTATCGTCGAAAATTCGAGTTTTGAATATTTCTAAAATTTCACGCTCGAATTATTCCAATGATAAAATTTTAGAGCGCTGGAACTGTGCTCTTTGTTTATGTTTCGCCGCTGCCTGACTCTCACGGACGTAAACACGTAGGGTCGCGCGCGCCTAGCGAGGCGACTCGGGAGCATATAATCCTTACTTGTAAACACACGCGCTCGCTCTCGAAATTCCTCTCGCGCTCGCGAAAACTACGCAGTTGCTAGATAGTACTATTATATTACTATTTAACAGTTTATAATCCCGAAACGTTTGGGCGCCAAATAAACGGTGTTTGCAAACCGTGTATAAAGTATTTGAGAGGAATTGACGACGATCCGAATGAGCAACTCGTTGCAGGCTTCTTGAAGGCTGTTCGAAGCCTGGCCCGTAGCACAGTATGCTGTACGTGCACGCCCTCGTGCACGTGTGCCCGCGGCGGCGTCGTGAGTCTTAATGCTGCGCAGCTTAATCGCGAATATGACATTATTTACCTTGCTGCTGAAATATAGTACATGTTTACATGGATATGTACATGCAGAATTATAGTTATTCACATATATATTCGGAGGAGAGAGACATAACGAGAGCACGTTAGTCAACTCGTTATAGGTGTTTACAGTTGTTTTTTTTTTAATTATTTTTTATAATTTTTATAAATTTTATTTACATTTACATGATCTATTATTATTTCATCATCAATAATTCTTGGTAAATTGCGTTGTTGCTGTGGTCGCTGCTGTTGTTGTTGTTGTTGCTGCTGTTGTTGTTGTTGCTGCTGTTGCTGCTGCTGCTGTTGCTGCTGCTGCTGTTGCTGCTGCTACTCTCTCCCACCTTCTTCTTTTGCTCATTTCCCATTTGTTCTGTAAAAGAAAGAATAAAATTATTATTATTTTTTAAAAAACATAAGGTGATATAAATTTATTATAAATTAAATATTTACCTGTTGCTTTCCTCTTCTCAATCTTGGGAATCGGTCCAAGATCGCGTATGCTTTTGCGATTTTGGACCGATATGCACGACGCACAACTCGAAGATGTTCCGCTTGAACTGGAACTCGAACTAGAGCTCGAACTTGAACTCGAACTCGAGCTCGAGCGAGACCGTCTTCTTCGGGTCGCCGAGGATTGCCGAGGCTGCTCAGCCGTTGGTGATCGCCGAGGCTGCTCAGCCGTCGGTGATCGCCGAGGCTGCTCAGCCGTCGGTGATCGTCGAGGCTGCTCAGCGGTCGGTGATCGTCGAGGCTGCTCAGCCGTCGATCGCCGCGGCGGGTCAGCTGCCGGGGATCGTCGAGGCGGGTCAGCGGCCAGCGACCGCCGCGGCGGGTCAGCTGCCGGCGACCGCCGCGGCGGGTCAGCCACCGAGGATCGTCGAGGCGGGTCAGCTGTCGGCGATCGTCGCGGCGCCAATTGTTGCAAAGCAGCATTTGGTGGTTGTGGCACTGAAACATTAAAAAAAAATTCAAATAAATTAATTAAAAACTTAAAAAATTCGTGACTTTAAAGTGGATTAATAAGAAAATTGACTTACATATTTCTACTACGTCTATTGCCCAGGACACGTAGTCTAGCATCGTCAGGAGAGTCGATGCGTTGGAGATCAGCCAACGTATACGCTCCTGAGCATCCCGTAGACTGCGACGGCTCCGAGAAGGCTGCATTGGTGAACTTTTCTTCGAAGACATTTTCTTGTCAGCTTGCAAGAAAACCTGGGACTGCCTCTGGTGTATCTTGAGGGGTTATTTATACTCGAAGACCGGAGCACACTTTTCATTATTTTGCTGAAAATCCACTGATTTACTGAGCTTCTTTTCCCACTTCTTTCCTGAAAAGTCCTCTAATTGGAGAAAAATATCCCTCCCTTAATTTCAAAAACACCTCCCTTGACCATGCTCCTCCCCGTCAAAAAAAAAGAAATTCATTTGACTACGAGAGATAATCTATGGGCACTTTTGCAAACCTTTTCCAAAAAATAATTCATTTTCACCGTGGGTAGCGAAACAAAAAGAAAGGTCTTGCCGGTGGGCGTAGTTTCTAGATTCCTGCGACCCTCTTCGGTCACTTGTCAAAAAGCTAAAAGCCTTTACAATGTCCACTGCTAGCGAAACGAAAAGAAAATGGGAGGGGCATCTTCCTAAAACTTATCGGTGTCTCTGCATCTTTTTGTGGGATTTTCTGCAGGCCTCTAGGAATTAACTCTTCAAAGTCAGTACGACGCGTTAATCTCCGCGCTCTCAGCAGGTAGCGCAACAAAATAACGGATCTCCTGCCAAAAAAATGACTATCATAACACCCAGCCGTCCGCGCGTGTATTTCACGCCCTCTTCGGTCATTCGACAATCGCTAAAAGCCTTTACAACGTTTATCTCTGTAGGTATCTGCGACACTCATGCATTTTCGTCCACTACTAGCGAAACGAAAAGAAAATAGGAGGGGCATCTTCCTAAAACTTATCGGTGTCAGTAGATAGGCTATAGGCATACTGGCTCATGCGGATTCTGGCTCACCCCCTCCTCTCTCAGTGTGAGCCAGAATACGTACGGAGTCTGGCTCACCCCCTTTCTCAAAGTGAGCCAGAAACCGTAAATGAGCCAGAATGCCTATAGTGTTCTCTACTATTTATTTTATTTTTTTTTTTTTATTTTTTTTTTTAATTTATTTATTTATTTAATTTTTTTTTCTTACAAATGTTTGCATGACTGATAGAATAATTTCATAAGTTTGACAGTATGAAGTGCGCAGGCAGTCTTGTAGATTGGATTATGATTTGTGCAAACTGTGACGCACTTGAAAGATGGTTTTGATGGATAGCCATATTGTTGAATGTTGTAGACGGAAAATTTGAATCGTTGAAGCCATTTCTGTTTTAATGCACCGATGACAAAAATTTTTGACGCGTCATGGAGAGCGTCACGAAGCAAGTTTCCAATTTGAGAGTATTGATGTCCATCTGTTTTCCACCTGATGCCATGATAATTATGTTTAAGCCAATTGTTTTCCCTCTGCATTTTGTCTGACAGTTTTTTCCATGAGAAGGGATTTTTGAATATTAGAAAAACAGGATCACTATTTTTGTTAAGAGGTATGATTGCTATTTCCTTTAGAATATAATCTTCTTCGGTTTGCTTGAAACCAGTCATGTCTACTGCATACTCCATTTTTTGGTGCAGCCTAGACGAGCTTCTTGACATTCCCACTGATAGGATTGTACTGAACGACGCGATCGTGTAAGATTAGGCAGTATGCTGAAGTGTGAGCAGGAAAATCTTTTTTAGCCTCAAACTCCAGACGTACATCGACAGGAGCGCTCTTGAGAGATTCGTTTTGTCGTGAACAGTCAATAACTATGAGTGGTTCATTCTTGATGAACATAGGCTTTGTCAGCAACGGCTGCGGCTCTCTTCCATAGTATGATTTTTGAAAATTAGCATACATATCATAGAGAATTGCATACTGATTGTTATATATGTCGAGATTCATATTGTTGTATGGATAATATTGTGAATTTAAGAAAAGTTTCACATTACTTATCTCACAATGATCAAATCTACTGGCATTTGCAGTTCTTGTAGCTTTTCTCTTTGTTTGTAGTCCGAGAATTACAAAACGAGGTTTCTCCAATTGATTTGAAGTTTTCACTGTCCAGACGTGTTTATTCGTGCTTGGAAGAAGAGGATATTCAAATATCTCCCAAGAACGAAAACACATAGAGATGGGGTTATCCTTACCAATGAAATTCAATAGCTGGATTTTTTGTTTATCTGATGCAATAACATATGGCATTAACCATTCTATCTTCGTTATTTTTACTTCACAATCTTCATAAGTAGTTACGCCAGATGATGTAGTTCCATTCTGGATTATTGCATTTAAGTCGCTTCTCGATCTTGTAAGAATGAGCTCATGCTTCATATTAACTATAATTTTTTTATAGTCTTCTGCAAAGCCCAAGATCATACTCAGTGGAATCGCTACGTCAAAGTTTCCCTTTTCATCGACAATCGTTTTGGTATCTTCTTCATCACCAAGCCAGCCTGCGTTTTCTAGCATGTTATTCTGATTCGAATTAAATGAAGTCCATCCTTTCATGAGACTGCTCAAACCAACATTTTTACTTTTATCAATCTCCACAGCATTAATCTCAACGAATTTCATCAAACAGATGACAAATGCCATTGTTCACGAATTTTGTTTTAGTTGGTGCTGTTGAACCATCTTTTAGTTTCAATTTCCCACATACGTGGATAGAACTACGCGATGGTAAGAGGCATAGATCTTGATGTTGTATAGAAATACGAATTTCATCACTATTATCAAAGCTTAATGATGAGTATGGTTGATGGGCGTGTACCTCGTAATGAGCAATAGACTCATCGAAGACGACACCTGATTGAATGCTTAGAATTTCGTCCATTTTTCTGGAAGCAGCAAAGAATTATACACGTGAATTTTTTCCACGAACTTTTAGTCCTAGGCTTTTCAGAAACTGAATGCTCTTCCGTGTTAACGGTTTGAGTTTCTTTGGTCGACTGATGACTGGTTGACATGATGGTTGACTTATATATGTTCCAGAATTGTAAACGATACCCATTATACAGATTTGATGTGAAGTCTAATAGTAATTTCCTCTCCTCGGAAATTCACCAAATTTCCGTCCTGATCTACAATTCGAATTTGTAGATGATCTATGCACTTGACACTGAGTGGTAGATATATCACATGAGACGGAACTTCTAAGATTTTATATCCTGGAGGCACTCTGGGAAAGAACTCATGGATTGTATGAACTTTCTTATTATTGATGTAAGCACCTGCAGTAATGTTGCACTCTACTCTGAGTGCATTGATTCTCAAAATTTTCACAGGTAAATCAGAGCTGTGTTGAATGTTCTCTTTGAGAATGCGAGGAGCGAAGCCAAGGAGACGGCCTATTGAATCGCGAGGTTTGAGATCTATCTGATGACTGCAGAGAATTTCACTTCTGAGAGTATTGTTGTTAGCTTTCAAAGAAAATTCAATTCCTTTGGATTTCAAAGTTTCTTGTAAAAATTGATTTATAGCATCAATTTCATAGCTGCCCGTAGGGATAGTGATAATATTATTTTTGCTCAAATGAAGTTTATTATTTGAATGGTCAACATTGGGAATAGAGTTGAATGTTAAAAGTTCAACTAATCCCAAGACAAAATTTTTATGCTGTGGTAGTTCAATCGAAGGAAAATATTGCGCTTCCAAGACAGATGAGTTTCCTGAGAGACTCAGAGTGAAGCTATCTTCCATGACTGATCTGATGCTAATGAATCTATTCGTCTGCGAACATCTCTTTTATAGTCTCCCAGCTAAGAAGTAGAGACAAAGATGTCCACATATAAATGTGTCAAAATTTTGATATCTTTTGTAATTATATTTCACTTCCTTCACGTTAAAATACATCATGAGATCCTTGGGAGGTTTGAGATCACCAAAACTATCGAAATAAAGTACTTCAGGACCACGTTTGCGATAGCAAACCCAGTGAGTGCCTCTATTTTGAAAATCGTCCAAGTTTACCACTGCTGATTCATTACGCCATGGACCATCGGGTGGTAGATTATTTCTCATGAAAACACCACGGAAATCTGAAATTTTCATCATATGAGCATATTTTTTTAGATCGTAGTCAGTCAGTGCACGATTTGGTAAAGTTAAATCGAAGTTTTTTTTTTTTCTACTGACTTGATGACCACGACCGATATGAGGTTTCATAAATAATCCCATTCCACTTTTATAGGGCTTAAGATGAAGACCTTTGCCTAAAGCAATAGCTTCTATGGTCTCGTTATGCCTCTTACTTTCTTCATAATTTTTCTGCGCAGCTTTAGCATCATTAACTGCTTTAGCTATTCCAGCAGCACCTCCTGCTAGAGCACCGGTAGCACTTAGTCCTGCGAACAATGGAATGAGAAAAGGAAGAACTCCACCAATTTTTGATGGAAGCGGCAGAACACGTGGAATGATAACTTTTTTCTTTCCACCTACACTTTTAACAGCTTGACGTGCGCCCTTCAAGGCTGATTGAATAACCTTGCGAGAACTTTTACTTGTTGACATTGACTTTTTAACTGCAGTCACTAACTTATTAAATTTCAGTCCCATTCCAGTTTTTCCTTTTAATTTCATAGCATTGCTAACAGCAAAAGCAAAAGCTTTTTCACCAAGACTAGCATCCTTAGCTCTAACACGCTGCATAGCTTCCTCAGCAAGCATCTTGTCAGCAGCTTTACGATCTCCGTTTTTATCGGAATAAGCTATGTCGTGTTTTTTACAAGCCTGATCAAGCGGATTAATGCCAGGATCTCCTCTTTTCATTCGCTTTTTCAATTTGGTTCCGGGACCGCAGTATTGATATCCAGGAAGATGCATTTCAACAGGTAAGTTATTGATAACTTTATCAAGCAATCCATAGCCTTTCGGCCGTTTCTGAGATTTGTGTATGATCATCTCTCTTCGAGTGTTGATTCACAACTGACATTCATGATATAAAACGAGCGTTTATATTTCGAGAGCTCAATGTTATATTTGACTCTGTTGAGTGAACATGGATTTTACCGAGCAGAATGTCAAACTCCCTGTGACAAATTTCGATTTTGGAAAAGAGAAGAGAAAAAAGCGTCATGGGGAATTACTACCAGATAGTATACGAGCAGTTTTCTGCGGCCCATCGAACTGTGGAAAAACAAATAGTTTATTGGCTTTAATAACACATCCCAATGGTCTTAGGTTTGAAAATTTGTATGTATACTCTAAATCCTTGAATCAGCCAAAGTATCAATTTCTCAAAAGTGTGTTGGATCCGATTGAAGGAGTATCATATCTTCCGTTCAGTGAGCATGAATCTGTAGTATCTCCAGATGAAGCCCTTCCAAATTCAATAATGATTTTTGATGATGTGGCATGTGAGAAGCAGGATAATGTCAGAGCATTCTTCTGTATGGGAAGACATAAGAGTGTAGATAGCTTCTATCTATGTCAATCTTATGCTCATATAGGAAAACATCTCATTAGAGATAATGTCAATTTGTTAGTAATTTATCGACAAGATGATGTAAATCTTAAACATATCTATGAAGATCATGTGAATACCGATTTAACTTTCAACGAATTTCGGAATCTTTGTTCTGAATGTTGGAAGAATGATAGATACGGATTCATCGTTATTGACAAAGATCGACCGATGAATGAGGGTAGATACAGAAAAGGATTTGACTGTTTTGCAATAAAAAAGGAATTATGAGTCTCAAACTTACAGTTCAGTTGTAGACATCGCCACGTAAGCATGTCAGACTTCACTAAAGAGAAGAATGTTCTTAGTGAGCTCTTGCGAGCTCGTGAGGCTATTAAGAAAAAATACACTTTATTAAAACAGGAGAAAGATGATTTTGAAAAAGTCATCGGTGATACTCTAAAACCAGTCATCACACCACTTGAGAAACTTGTTGAGATGAAAAGTGAAAGCCCACTACAGCAACCATCCAATCACATTTTGGATCAAAACAACAGTAAAAAACGAATGAGAATCGATCGATCGAGTTTAATGGATTATACCGTTTATGATTATGATGATAATGATAATAATGATGATGTTTTTAACACAATAACCAATTCTACATTTAAATCCGCGAGTGGAAAAAATGAATCAGCTGAAGACTTTTTATCAATGCTAGATAAAAGCCGTAGAACCATTGATAATATATACGGAGTGCGAAAGGTTGATGAAGTGTATATGATTGGTGATTCAGAAATTGAATTTGATGATAAATATGTCAAAGTCAGAAATGAAAGTTATCCTAAAACGAATGGACTAATGGAATTACTATTTAAAAAATATCCGGATGATCTTCTTTTAAGTTCAGCAGATCGTGCAAATTATCGCAAGATATTGGAAGCAACAAATGCTCATCGGAAAAAATTCAGCAAAGATGAATCTATACGAATGTCGAGAAGTAATAAATATAAGAATGTTTTAGCACCAATGTTCCGCAGCACACCACGTAAAAAGAATGTAAACAGCAGCGGAGGAGGACTTATACCTAAATATAAAATAGCTAAGAAAAATTCTTCCATTGATCTCGTCTATTGGGATGATCCAAACGAGCTTACTGAGAGACTTCGATTATTGATTGCCGAACAATCAGCTGGAAATAATAATCACGTCAATGAAATCCAGTCGATTATTGAGGAATTACGCGAAGCTGGGCATATATATTGACATGCAACTTTCTTCTTTGCATCAGTACTACCATGAGTCTCGATGTGTTTGGAAGAAAACTTGAGGGCTCGCAAGTGAGTCGCGGTCCTCCAGGCATTGGTTTCAATTTTACACCGGACGGTGATTTTGATTTAGAAAATAAGCGACTTTGCAACCTAGGACAGCCCAATCATCCAAACGATGCAATCACCTTGCACTCACTGAAAGTTATTCTACAATCTGAAATAAATTATATAGCTGCTAAAATTGCTGAAATTGGTGAAGTTATAGAAGAATATAAGCAGCAAGTTGAAAAACAGCAATTGGAAGTGAATACAAAATTGCGTTATCTTTATAGTACAACTCTTCGCAATTACTCTGGCATTGATTATATCATTGAAGAAGTGAATAAACAATTAAAAGTTCGTATAGCCGAATTTCCAGATGGATTTTCATCTACTGTAAACGATGATGGAACGTCAAAGAGTAGCTGAAGAGCTGCACAAGCCAGCACGTCGGCGATACAAGAGAAGAAAATATGACATACGTGGAATAGATGAGACTTGGCAAGCGGATCTTGTAGAAATGATACCATATTCTAAAGAAAACAAAGGTTTTCATTACTTACTCACTGTCATAGATATATTTTCAAAGTATGCATGGGCCGTGCCAGTCAAGTCAAAGAGTGGTAATGATGTTACTACAGCTATGAAGTCAATACTGAAAGAAGGACGAGTACCGAAGAATCTACAAACTGACCAAGGAAAGGAATTTTACAATTCAATTTTTCAAAAACTTATGAAAAAGCACAATATACACTTATACTCTTCGCATAGTAATCTTCATGCAAGTATATGCGAACGATTCAATAGAACGTTAAAAAATGCAATGTGGACTGAATTCAGCAAACAAGGAAGCTATAAATGGTTGGATATTCTACCTAACTTGCTCAAAGCATACAATTCGAGAAAACATCGGACAACAGGAATCGAGCCTGAAAATGTTACACTGGCAAATGAGCGAGAAGTCAAGAGACATTTTCCAAATGAAAAGACGCCAGTGAAAAAACCTAAATTTAAAGTAGGAGATAAAGTACGAATAAGTAGGATAAAAAATGTTTTTGAAAAAGGTTATACGCCAAACTGGTCAACAGAAATTTTCACAATAACGCGAGTTGTAAAAACAGATCCAGTAACTTACCACCTCAAAGATTATTATGATAAACCCGTCTCTGGTGGCTTTTATGAAACGGAAATTCATAAAACTATGTATCCAGAAATTTATTTAGTAGAAAAAGTTTTAAAGAAAAGTGGTAAACGCGTATATGTTAAATGGTTAGGTTTTAGTGACAAGCATAATAGTTGGATAGATAAAAATGAGATTGTATGAATTATTCAAGGTTTAAATAAATAAGAAAGCAATTGTTATTATATTTAATAATGTATTTATTCATGTAAATTGTACACAAGTTTTAAGAAATAAATAAATAGTATTTAACAATTATCAGTATTTGTATTTCATTATTTTAGCATGTGGTGAACTTAAAAGAAGTTCCACCCTGATATGTTATAAATAAACTAAGTTTATTTGCTGTGTTAGAGAGATTATTGAAAAATTCTTGATCTTTCAAGATTGCTGATGAGATCTTCCCGGGCAGTAATATTTGAAAGCTGTCATCGATCTCAGCCACGATCTTTGTGCCGAATCTCGTCTTTACTTCCTTGAGTGCAGTCACCATATACTCATGATCTTTTTCCAAGTCCGTGACTTTCTTCTTAGGCAAGAACTCGCGCTCAGCAATCTTGTTGAGTGCAGATAAATCCATTCTGAAAAGTGAAAATAAGAATGAAAGTTAGTGAAAAATGTCTTGTAGGTGAGAATTTAGAGAGAACTAAGAAATAGAACTTACTTATTTTAGAGTTAGGTGAGTCTTGGTCTCTTTGCACAAGGTTGGTTGTTCGCTTCGATTTCTCGAATGTGCTCTTCATCGTGTTTAGTCCGTTCATATAGCCCGTTTCCCACCACAATTTCTGCCCCTTCCATAGCCTCTAGTAATATATCATTTCTCACTCCTTGTTCAGTTCCTAACCTATCCAATGATGGATCCCACTCGTGCATAAACTCCTCTAAAACATCATATTCAATCTTGATTGGTTCCCCTCCATCAGCATAAAGTGTCATCCCTACCCGCGAAGCATTCTCATTGGTTGCTTCATGCCCCCACTCACTTTCTCCCTCTCTTTTTCGTCCTTCGCCATTGTTGCCCCTCTCCTCCACCACAATCCCCTCCACCGCATCTCCCTCTACTTGCATAGCAGCTTGCGCCATCTGTTCTTCCATAATTCTGTAATGTCCCCAAGGCAAAGTGTCAGTACTATGAGGCAATAAGAATCTTTTATCATCATGTGGACTTAGAGCAATTTTTTCCTGTTTTTCAGTATGCACAATGTGTAATTTTGAACGAATATTACACTGCTCACGTTTTATAATAACAAGATCCTGAAGGCATTTTCGATAATCTTCAAACGTGATTGATTTCTTTACAACACTAGATTTTATACCTTTAGCTTTTTTCACTGTCGCGGCTCCATTAATCAAAATACTGTACATTTTGCTTCTTAAACCAATGAATTCTGTCATAATCTTGCCACAGCATTCGTCTTTCATCAATCCAGGAACTTTTTTATTAACACGCGGAATTCCAAACTGATTATTTTCATCATAATCAGAAGTATCAAATTTATGTACATCTTCTTTCATTACTTGATACATATCTATATCCTCAACTTCATATATTAAACTATCAGTGTCCGTATACAGGAGTTTGCATTTTTCTCCAACTCGCTTTTTCATATATGAATAATGAAAATCATATACTAATGTTTTTGACAAATCTAGAATTGAGAGACCTACGTATATTGGTTTTTTGATTGTAATACTTGTCCTCTTCAGCTGTATGGCAACCAAATTTTCATCGAAGATTGCACAACTGTGAAATTTGGCAGAGCTATGCGTGCTTCTGCTCCGTATCTGCCTGTAAATTTATTTACTAATCGCACATCTACACGTTTCCGCTCTCGTTCAATACACTTTCCATAGACTGCATTAATTAACAATTTGTAGAAGAGTTTTTCAAACTCATTCTTTGCTTGCTTTCGCTTTTCTGTGTTAAATTCAACATATGGTTTGAGCCACGCCCTCTGCTCAAAACTCAAAATCCTATGCACCTTTTTTAATCGAAGTCCATTATCTAAGACCTGCTTAAGTGCTCGATAATGAATGACATACCTTTTCTTGTCATTCAAAGTCGTGAGAAGTTTCTTCTGCTTTGAACCAGGTGGTGCAAGATGTTCTGCGCAAAAAGGTAAATCCCTATGATCGTCATGTATTTCTTCAGGATACTCCAAGTCAACTTCAGCAAAATAGCCTATATCAGAATCTGGCGGTGTATTGAAAAAACTTGGATTTGTCTCATAATCAATCCATTCAAATTTTCCAACTGGTAAAGGCTGTACCATTGCCCATCCATAAAGATTGTTGATATCAAAATATAAGAGAGTCTTTGTTTTCTGATCCTTATCGTATGAAGAACCCATATATGGATTATTTGCCTTGGCATATCGATTACAACACTGACTTATTCCACCTCGAATGCCCCGATTCGATAAACATTAGCATGTCAATATCTGTAAGAAGCTCCAATTCTACCTTTGTCATTTTTAAAGCTGCTGAAAAAGTTAGTCCAGGAGTCGTATAAAAGTGAGCAGGACATAAATCATAGGCTTTAAGAGATGTTTCTCGAAAACTCTCGAAAACATCGGCCAATAGTAAAACATCGGTTTCAGATAAAGATCTGAAT